>NW_026571153.1:11123912-11383912 GCF_026225935.1 Boleophthalmus pectinirostris | reverse complement strand
ACTATTGCCACTACCACTACTGCTATAACTACTACTTCTACTAGTACTATTACTAAGACTACTACTACTACTGTTACTACTGCTACTACTGCTACTACTGCTACTACTATTGCTATTAATATTACTGCTACTACTGGTACTGTCTGCTAGTGCAATATGTTTGTGTTTATTCTGCTCTTGGGTGGTGCTGAAGTGCAATAATAGTGCAGTCAGTACATTTTAATAATACACTGTTTTATATATAGTCTTTTATTGTCTTTTCAGATATTTATTTATCGGGGGGGGGTATGAGGGGGTCTCGCCCGGGGAGTAAATCAGAGTAGGACCGCCACTGGCTACGGGGACTGGCAGTGCAATAGCTTGTGTTCATGTGACTGGTGATTTCAAAATGAAATGGAAATGTTTGCAAATAGAGATTTAATATTGCCTCATTTGTATGTATGTTTTGTATGTTGCGTCTTTGTTAATCCACAGCTTTACGTAGGCCTCACGTGTGTTTTTGCAACTATAAACAGGGCAGGGCCAAACTCTGTGGTACAATCTTCTGTTTACAGGTCCTATATTACACTAAATTGACTCTTGTGAGCTTTAAGGCATGTTATAATGTTGTTACCTCATCAAAAACAGACCTGGAGTTGTGTTTTGTTTCATTCACATGTTTAAGTAACACTTTATTATTAGTCTCCCAGAATAACAATGCTCTGTTCCACCTTGTGAAGTCATGAAGCAGATTTTAAGTTAACAGGTCCTTTTGCCTTTTCTTTAGTAGGGACTGACATTTCCAGGGCTGAAATTATCCAAATGATTCTAGTGAAGGAATCAGGTTGGACAGGTTGAAAAGAGTTTTTTCAGTTTGAGGAAAAAAACAAGTCTAAATATGCAGGGTTTGCATATTAAACATGTGTGAATGAAACAAAACAAAACTCCAGGCGTGTTTATGATGAGAAAACAACATTACAACATAGATTAGAAAATAGTTTGTGACGTGTAAACAAAGAGAACACCCAAAATACAAGACTGCTTTAAAGTTATTTAATAAGAAAACCTAAACACCCCTAAAAAAAAATCCATAAATCCAAAAAATCCAAAAATTGAAACTGAACTGCCATGAAAGGACAAGACACTGACAATGACACAGACAATGGTAGATACAATGGACTAACAAAGGGCAGAGGAGAACACAGGGTATAAATGCACACAGACACACATGAAACACATCAGGGCGGGGCAAACAATTAAAACAGGAAGCAAAACTCCAAACTACAAGCAGACAGGAAAAAATGTCAATATAAAACACCAAGGGCACACAACACTGTGAAACAGTCTTATCACAAGGCTTTGGGAGATGGCGCTATTATCCAACACCAAAAACATGATCGCTATCAGTTTAAAAGACAATAAGACAAAAAGTTAAATATGGGAAGTTTATGAGGTTGAGCTCTATCAAATAAACCTTAGGTAAGTAAAAAAAAAAAAATCCTTTAAAAGTGTAAATCATTGATAGAATCAAATAGACTCTGAAATTATGACATCATCGAATTGTTTGAACGTGGATGCAAACAGTGAGGAATTGAGACTGCCCTTAGTTTTACAAGGCTAAAATAGGAACTTGTGACCCGTGTAATCCCATAAAACGATGTAGTGGGTGTGTGTACAACAAGCAAAATGAATCTTCTGAGTGAGAGGGGCTGTCCTCTCACGACATGTTATAAAAGAACGGAAATTACTATAACTCTCAAAGTTGTATCACTGCTAAAACTAGGTTTGTAAGATTAATCGCGATCAAAATGCTTGTCCAAAAATGCAATTTGTGAGATTTAAGACATGTTATAGTGCGGTTACCTTGTCAAAAACAGACCTGGAGTTGTGTTTTGTTTCAGTCGCACATGTTTGAGTAACACTTTATTATTAGTCTGTCTACATCTCCAAATCCCAAAATGCTCTGTTCCACCTTTTTGATATCATGTACTGGTATTTTTCAAGTTAAAATATACTGTAAATTTGGTCTGAAAACATCCAAATGATTGTGGGGACACAGAAACTAAATCTAAATCTGCAGGGTTTGTGTGTTAAGCATGTGTGAATGAAACAAAACACAACTCCATGTCTGTTTGTGATGAGGAAACAACATTCTAACATCAGAAAATAGTGTAATATGAGCCCTTTAAACACATGAAGGTATTTGTCTCGTCCTTTCCAGTTTGTCTTATTGTGTCATGTCCTGTGTCTATTTCCGTCTTGTGCCTTGTCCGCTCTGTGTCCTGACTCTCCTGACCTATCCTTTCTTTTATTGTCGTCATGTTTTGTCTCCTTTCTGGTCGGTATGCTCTGCGTGGAATGTTCCACAGTATGACATTAAACAGTCCTACGTACATTTACTAAAGTGCATTTTATGAAATTCAAAAATACAGAGAACAACAGACATTCTGACTGTGAGTGGGGTTGCCTGTCCACAGATCTGACCTGTAATTGGGTCTGGTTTGGTCTCTATGAAGGTAGAAAGGTTTAATATCTGTCAGTGTTTACTTATATTGCACTTTTAAACACAGACAGTACTGCCCCAGAGTGCTTAACAATATAGAGAATATGAGAAAACACAAGTAAACACAATAAAACGAACACAGATAAAACTATAATCAACTTGAATTAAAAGCCCGAGCAAAAAAGTGGGTTTTCAGTAGCAACTGTGAGACAAAGCAACAACATCGCCATGGAGAAAAGCATTTGACGCACCCTCCACCATAAAAGTTACACAATGCACCTTAAAGATATCATTCCGGTTTATACTGGTGTTCATTGTTTAAGCAGTATGAGACTATGCAACAAAAGAGAATAAAAAGAGAATTGAAGAGATGATGGTAAAGATCAGGAAGGCAAACAGAGCATTTCGTACCTGTTTTCGTCGTGTAATGGAAACCAAACACGAGGAGAACATGCAAACTCCACGCACAGAGGCCGTATGATGCATATGACTCAGGAGTCAAACCAGGTCGTCTTGCTGTAAGGGCCTGGCTCCACTGCACATGTCAGTGTTTATGCAGGACATACATGTGTGGCTTTGTGTTTCTCAATGGGAAGTTGATCAGACGCGACTGGGCTCGTATCACTTGTATCAGGTCTACAGTGGAAATAACTGACTGAACAGACTTGTACTTATCATCTGCACAGGCAAATCACAGCAAACCCGAGGATTTCAAAATAAATTTCAAAGCACTAATTAAGTCTTTCTGGACCTGAGCTCTTTCAGAAGATACATAACTGCCCCTGGGACACACTGTGCTCATGGTAAATGCACAAATACAACAATAGATGCACGCATGCACCCGGGATATGTGCCTACACTCACGCAGAGCATCAAAAAATAGGTTGAATTCTATTTTTATGATTCAAAATGTTATAACTAGGGATGTAACAATAACCGAAATATCGTGAGAGTTCTGGTGCAGCAATAGACAGAGGGAACTACATAGACCATGATCCTTTGCTCCATTTCAGTGTAGACTACAACAGGGTATCTCCAGGTTTGACTACCCCAAATTTAAGACTTTTTAAAGACCTTTTTAAGACCACTTAAATGAAAATCAAGACCAACATCGCACCCATTATGAGGGCGAAAAAACACCAGATCCAATTCTAATAATGACCAACCAATTACCATATATATGTCTAAAACCTCTGTGGGAGCCTCTGTGGATTAAACCTACACTTCCCCAAGATCCACCCAGCGTCTTCCTCCACTGTACTGATAGTTTTACTCATTGTTGTCGGTGTCAGAAACCAAAGTATTGTTTTGCGCATACTCCAAATTAGACGTTCATTCACGTTACATGATTTGGATGTGGTTACACCCCTAGTTATAACATTTAATTATAACTATAAAGATTAAAATGTAGCTACTATTACACAACTACTAACTATGAAGTATTGTAGCAAGTAGTGGATATTCTTCAAAGGGTTTCTGAACTTCAGCCAAAACATATATTGTGAGCTACAAATGATGCTCTAGACACAATATAAAAACTACATAATAAAATGTCATCTTATCATGTTTTCAGCCACCACTTGCCAAGGTAAAAAACAAGGCTATGAATACTTTGATACATGTTATATAGGAAGGAGGAAAACGTTTTATATTGATTAGAAAATGTTATGTAACAGCAAGAAGCTGTAATTGTGAATATGATGAGTTCTGAAGTTCTGCACTTTCGAACGGGAAGTGAATGGACCAGATTATGATGAACAAAATGTAAAAATGTAATGATCTACGTATTTAAAAATGTCAAAATTGTCCTTTTTGCCGTTTTCCCTTCATACAGTCAGTTATGTATTGGGGCAATGCCTCTAGATAACTGACCCCCTTTTTTAGAAGTTCCTCATTGAATAATTAACCACAACTGGAACAATAAGCGCAGTGTTCTCACCAAGTTCCTCTCTGAAAAGTCTAAAAATGTCAGAAGCAGATGGCTCACTGCTGCTCCAGGCCACACTCTGGTGCAGATCCGAGAGAGTAGAGTAAAGAAGAGTTAGCCCAGGGCAAGGGGCGATGAAGCTTGGGCTGTGAAAAAATCATCAGCCAGTTAACTTTTAATGCTTCAGTCATCTGTCCTAACACGGTCTTCACTGGCTTTTGGTGAACTAGCTCAATGAATGGAGGTCTATATAAATGAAATTGCCCATTAGCAGTGGTTTAAGTAGTACTCAATTTTGTTACTCAAGTAAAAGTGAAAGTAACACATGAAAAAAATTTACATAAGTAAAAAGCCATTTAAAATTGTACATAAAGAGTAAAATGTAATAGTATTTTGTACAGATTCTGATATGTAATAAGGTGTCAAATATAAAGATTCTGATTAAGATTTGTGCTGAATTGTCATTTGTTTTTGTCCAGCATTTTTTATTTGTATATTTTTGTTTGCTCAACTCTGAATGTGTTATTACATTTTTGAAACATTTTTCGACCAAATAAACTTTTGTCCAGTTGACAAATTGAATTTCTCCTTTGCCATAAAAAACATAAAAAAATAAAAAAAGTTTACTTTTCAGTCCTGTTCAAAAATGTAGCAGAGTAGAAAGTACAGATACCTGCTGTCAAATGTAGGCAAGGCAAATTTATTTGCATAGCACAATTCGTACACAAAGTAATTCAAAGTGCTTTATAGAATAAGAAATACATTAAAATCACAATAAAAACAAATCAAAACATAAATAATCATCATAAAATTAAAGATTAAAATGAAAAAAGAGAGAGTAAAGTGAAGTAAAAGGTATCCACTTTAAAATCTAATTAAGTAAAGTACAGATACCTAAAATGTAAACTTAAAAACTTAAGTACAGTACTTTACTTCTTTTATTTTGTTATGTTCCACCACTGAACAAATAGGAAGGTAAATAGGCCATTTTAATGCCTCAATCTGGAATCTATAAACTGTCCTAACAACATGTCTTAAAAACATGAAAAAACAACAACAACAAAATGCAATTACACAATTAGTTCATTTTAAAAGTTATTTCTTACTTAACTGGAGTATCCTAAAGCTAACAACAACAAGTAGGAGGCAAATGACATATTTCCTGATGATTTAATTAGTCGCAGACAGCAGAATTTGAAACATTTTGACCTCAAGAGCTGCTTATACAATATATCTGTAACGAGACAGGACACATTTTGCTCAAATACACGAGAACAGGGTCTTTAAAATCTAAACAAATGTATGAACTGATTCCTTCTTTTTTGTACTGCAATTCATGAGAGTAAATTGAATTGCCCTTATCTTATCAAAATGTCTAGATCATTTTATGGTTCAAAGTATTAACGATTAAACTGTAACTCTTCCACTAACAGTTTTATGATGTGTTTTATTGTAGTAAGTATTGGATAGTCTTAAAAGGACTTATATTCAAATTGTGCCCTTTGATTTTCAGCACCGCCTCATTGTAACAGGGAAGATGAGCAAAAACATCCAGTACTTTCTAGTTCCAAATGAAATTTTCAAATCAACGTCAACCAAAACATATTTTCTCTTCTGCAAATGCCACTCTAGATCCAATATCAAAATGACATCACACAGTGTTATTATGTTTTCAGTCACCACTTGTCAACGGAAAACAACAACACCATAATGCTTTGATAAGATACAGCTGTATAGTCAAACATATTATACTGAAAATGTAATGAATGGTAAATTAGCTTGGTTATTGTAGGTCTAATTGCTGTGTCTAATGTTCCATAGTATAGCATTAAATGATCTATGCATATGGAGGCAAGCATGCTCTACAAAAAGCTATATCTAGTTAAGAACATTTTACTTTATTTAAGATTCATCTTGACAAGTAAAATTATCTAGCAGTGGAATAAGTGTGTATTTCTCAAGTCAAGCATTCAATTTTGTTTCTTATTTTAAGTGCAGCAAAATGTATTTTCACATTTGAAGTATTAAAAGTCTTGTTCCATTAGGAGATAATTTTACTTGTCAAGGGAAATTTACTGAAATCATGATAAAACTTTCTTAATTCTGTTCATCTTAACTTGGCTTGTCTTGCAGTGTGAGATGACAACTAGTCAAATTACAGGTCAGATCTGTGGAGGGGTGTGCCCGCTAACAGTACGGCTATATTTATATGATGACGGTCTGAACAGAAGACGAAAGAGTGGCGTCGCATCTTCACTCTTTATTCCGCATTTAGATGAGGAAAATTTGCGTGCATACGGTGACGCAAAAGTGTGTGGAATTCAATTGAGTATGCACGCAGAGGTTTCTGTGTACTGTATGTATGTGACGTAAACATGTATGCGACGTGAGTAGATCTGACCAGAGTTTTGCGTCTTGGGCAGTGTGGATGAGAACACTACGGAGGAACGTATTCAACTTTTCCACTATGAAGAGCGGTTTCAGATTTTTGCATTTTTGAGCCCCAAAAACGCTGTCACCATTTAAACGAAAGTCACTTCCAATAAAATAGTTTGTCGTTTTTACCCGCAAGCGCTTTCATGTAAATAGGCCCTAAGAATGTTTTTCAAGCCATTTTTAAACCTAAAAAGTTACTCTTTTTTTTTAATAATTGGGGAATTTGTTGGAAATAGTTGCTGTAGTTGCTCTGTTACTCAAGTTAGACTTTATTTTAATGCAATTTGACCAGAAAGAACTGACGAGGTTGGAACAGGGGAATTGATTTGTGCTGTTAAACAAGTCTCACACATAAGATTAAAGTCATAAGCCAGCTAGACTTAGACTTGGACAAACTTTATTGATCCATAAGGGAAATTATTTGGACACAGTTGCTTGCACATCACAATAAACTGTAAATGGTAATAATAAATTCTAAATAAGCAGCAAAAAAGAGCAAGAGACAGGTGTCAAATAAGACATAATTATTAGTATTAGCATTTTTCTGTTCAAAATCAAACAACTAAACAGGATCATGAACATTCGTATTGATCACAAGCTCCTGAAAATGCACCGTTTAAAGTCTTTTCTGTGTTTGCTAGTTCGTGCGTCGTGTCTCCATGGTAACTGCTGAACATTCCGCCAATAGAGACACATGTAGAACACCCCCCTAGCACGACATCAGGGCAAAGTATCAAAAATCAGTGGACAAAAGGAGGCAGAGAGACATGTTATCCCAGAGCTGGACCTCGCCTCTGTTCATTTCTGGGCCTGCTTATGGAGATCACCAAAATAAATAAATGTTAGAATCATTGTAATTATTTAAAGTCATGTTGTTTACTCATTACATTATATAAGATTTAGACTCATGCTCCTGCTACTTTCCCATTTTAGAGTGTGCGCTAGAACTCCCTGAGGCAACACAATGAGTTATAAATATCTCATTTGCACCATATGATTACTTAACTATGTTTTTTGGTCTATTCAAAACAGACTATTCTTCCTCATTATCTCCATTATATCAGCTGTCTGTTCTTTAATGTGATGGATGGGTGTTTCAAGTCCTAGTTTCCTTTTGTTGACAATGGATCTGACACTAAATTAATGTTTAAACGTATGCGTGTTGCAGTAACCCGATATTGATTTGCAAAAACATAAGCCCATTCTTTTTCAACTCTGTGTTTTCCAATACGGTCTATTTTTCCAGCTAGAGTTCCTGTCATTTATTAGCCTGATCCATGGAAACCGTCTGACTTCATAGCATTAGGATTCGTTCGCTCGACAGTAGGCAGGTACTTTGGTTAAATAAAAAATCGCTGCTATTTCGTTGTGTAAGGCGCCAAATCCCATAGGAATAAGCGCAATAACATCTTTCCCCATGATAAAATTCACCAAACCTTGTCTTTGTTCCGGATTTAAGTCCTCGATCTCGGGAATTGTTGCCAACACAGAAGGTATGTATTAATCTACATCCATCTCGACCGCTTTGTTTACTGTTGTGTTGTACCACAAAATGGACCCAGATAGACGCTTGAGTTTGATGTCATGGCTTCACAGCTCTTCTCTGGTTGGTTTGTGCGTGGTCTACAACTTTCTGGGGTTCTTCTAAACTGTCTCGTGTATTCCGACTCCTGACCTAGTCGCTGGAGAGAAATGAAATTGAGCGGACGCACTAGGTGGCGCAAACCTGACTAGTCATTTATAGCATAGCATCACACTTTATTTACAATATAAAAGCACAATATATGGACATTAAATTGGTTTTCATACCATGTTTTGTTGAATGTATATCTGAACCTACTGTATGCTGGGGTTAAAGAAATCAGCATCACCATTTCTCTATAGTTAATTTGCAACTGTTCACAGCCTAGATTAAAATATTACATTTAGTTTCTTGCGATAATGAAAGCATAGATCCAATAGCATGTTTTTTTTTTTTTTCTAATATCCAGCAGTCATATATTGCACATTTTGTGAGATATTGCTGTTTAATTTGATGTAATATATTTAAAATCAACATTTACAATCCATGAGTTCAGAATAATGAAAAATTAGGACCATTGTCATAGTGATTAACAATTAACAAAATATTTTATCAGGGAAAACAGCTCTGTTTTTTGAGTATAATGAGTAGCTTGCTGTGTGTCTATTTTGATTGTGTGTAACAGATCGATAGTCATGCTGTAATGTGGGCTTTTTCATTCGGGTTACCTTGGATTTTTGTCTTTGGGTATGTTTAACTCAAAAGAAAAATGCTGCACAATATACCCAAATGACAGAGCTGTTTTCACTGGCAAAGAATCCAATATATAGTTTTTGAAAGGAAAATTGTTATGTCAAACTGTTAAGAATTTGGACCAGAATATCAAAAGTCGACTATATTTGTCCCAACTTAAAACCTGACCTAAAATGCCTTCTCTTTTTGGTTCATATTCAAGGTCTTATTTAACATTCAACAGTTGCCTGGAGCAGCATATGCAGCGAATGGTGTCCATGAGGCTAAGTATGGACCCATAGGGGGCAGCAGACCCGCGGGGCAAATGCCAGATGGGGCAAATGCCAGATGGACCACAGCAGACGGCCGTGACAGTGAATGCCCTCCTGCCATCCAGACAAGCTGTGAGGCAGTAATCACATTTGAGCTTCTAACCAACTCCAAAATGCCATCTCCTGGTATGTCAAATGGAATTTAATCACATTTAATTTAATTGTAGGTTATAGTTATTCATATATTTTTAGAAGTAAGTTGTGATCTCATCATAACATTTCTTGGGAACATATTTATGGGCTCCAGTGTCGTGTTAATCGGGTTTCAGAATGATGAAAAGTTAGGACCGTTGCCATAGCAATTCATAATTTAAAACTAAATATATCTTTTGTAAGTCCTCAAAATGGCACCATATAGCAGAAGGATGTACCCCGTGAATAGGCACCAAAATATATCATATTTTGTTTTGAATTGTTAATTGCTATGGCAACCGTACCAATCCTTGAGTCTTCAAAATTAATGCTTCATTCTCTTGCGTTCGGGACTCGGGGAAAACCGACCTCCACCTCGAGAAAGTGCAATGGAACGGCCAGTCAAACCGGGGTTCCGAGACACAAACTTGGGCTAGTTCAGAGCAGACCAAGTCGGATGGATTTCTGAATTTAACAGGAGCTAGCGATACCGGACGTTAACTACATAACAAAATAAACACTAAACTTTCCTGAGCGTGGGACTGTTGCAGTGGAATGCATTTACAACAGGAGAACAAACTCAGATTTACAGACTCCCCACATTCAGAATTCAGAAAAGAATGCAGCATAACATGAAGTTCAGCTCAGAAACATCAGCGTTGAACTGTCAAAATTCATGTTTTAACTTGGTTCATGCGGTGAACTATATTGACAAAATCTCAATATAACAATAAAACTTGAACAGATCCTCAAATTCATCAGACAGGAGAAATATATTTTTGTACCGTTGTTTGAGAGATGACACTAGATTTCGTTACTCTAGTTTTATTTATTGACAATACACTCTATTGTCATTTTACTCCTCCAGAGATATGATCAGTGTTTTGATGTTTCTCCCTCCTGTGGTTAATTACAACATTTAACATGCTAAACCTTTTACGACTCAGAACCTCAGGCTCTTTCCTGTTTGCTTAGTTAAATCTTCCTTTGACCGGGCGGGTACATCACAGGTGACTTAGTGGACTTTCGATATGTTTACTCTGCTGTGTTTGCGCTGGCGGGATGGTGGCACACACAAAATGGATTAATTAAGGTGCCAGACGAGCAACACCCAAGAGAGAATACCCCGAGCACCCCCCTCCCTCCTTCTCCTCCTCCTCCTCCTCCTCCCTCTCCTCCACCTAACTCACAACCAGCTGTTTGCTTGGCCTGTGGTACACTCACGATTTGCAAACAAGAGATATGCAATAAGGCAGTGTAAAATGAAGGCAAAATGTGATATCTGATAATTGCAATTTGAATGATCTGACAAAAGGAGTCACTTTTTGGATTGGGATATGTCATTTCTCTGCCTGGAGTATAACAATAAACAGCTCTACCTTACATTTATTCATTCCAGGTGGTTTTATAGCTGAAAAATATCTAGAGCAGGGTCACCTTTCCACAGATTTGACCTGTAATGTAGCCTGGTTTGGTCTGTATGATTATAAAAAGGTTTAATACCATACTGTGAAACATCTCCATGGAGCATTTGACGGACCCTCCACCATAAAAGCTACACAGTGCACCTTTTGAAAGACTTCATTTATACCAGATGCCCTCCCTGATGTCACCTTTTCTCCAATATTGAAACCAAATGTGACTGTATTTGACCTCTGAAGAATCTTGCTTGTTAAATCGACAACACCCATGCTTCTTTGCATTTATCAGCACTGTAAAAGACTATTTTCCCTATGTACAAAAGAACATGCCTGCTGCCTTAATCCTTCCCTTCCTCTGCTCTCCCTCTGTCCCGGCAAAGCAAATAAAATGGGAAAACAAAATAAGCAGGGAGAGCTTAAGGGCATCTATAGTGAAGACGGCTTAACTATTTGTTTAAACACGAGATGTGAGATCATTTGGTTAGCATGAGCTCTTTTTTTCATGCGAACACCAATGACGGAAAACACCACGGTCTTAAAGGGCACATGTTCCGCAATTTAATCATCTATGTTCAAATCAAATCAACTCATAAAACAGCCAAAGCTTATCTAAAAGTGCTGAACAACAATTACAGTGACATAAATCATACAATAAACCAGTCAAGCAGAATTATAATCATAAAAATAATGTTGTTTTCTCATCAAAAACATAAAACATCAAAAATCTCTACCACAAAAATACCACTTAATGACATCACAAGTTGGAACAGACCATTTTGAACTTGTCCTCCCACTATAGTTTGCATATAAAAGTCATTGTAGTCCACACGACAGCGCTCCTGGATTTTTTATTTTTTTTGTGGGTTGTAAAAAATTTGTGTCCACACACTTGTCAGATAAATAAATATTCACGTCCAGACGACAACGGAGCACTGAGTGAAAACAGTGTAATATATATGCCACACCTGTATGTGATGCTGTAAAAAATAAAATCATATTTAATATTGCATATCTCATCACAGTTTTTTTTTTTTTACTTTAAGGTCATTGAGCCGATTTTAGATGTAGCCCAGAAATATAGCTGTTTTGTTTCGCAAAAGTTAAACATAAGTTTTCATTTTTAGCCATAGGTTTTCAATGAGAATTCTTAGAATAACTTGATCTCAGAATCCAACAGTTTAATTACCCATGCATAATCTTTGTTTTTGATCGTTGTGCATAATCTGCGGTGTGTGTTGTTAGCATTAGCACTAGCGGCATGTCTCGGTTGCTGGGCGACGGGAGCGGCTCCGTAGGCTACACCTGTCACATTTAGACAATGATCTTGCGATCAGCAGAGGCCAGTTCGAAGGCTGCGACAGGATCCCGACATCATCGTTTTCCAAAATCTGAGGTTTGTTTGTCCACATCACAGCACAACGCCGGCGTTCTCAGATTTCTCCAGTCTGGAACCCGTTCTCAAAAAACACAGTTTTCACCCACCTGAAACGCCGGCTCCGTGTCGACGAAAGGCCAAAAAGAATACAAACTTCACAACTTCGACCAAAAAAAAGTTGTGGTGTGGACAGGCCCTGAGTCTCTGCATGGGAATGTCGGCACCGACTTCTTGTACAAGTCTGGCTTTCTAATTTTGGAATACGTAAATTATATGGACATTATTTCACTTTATTTGTTTCAAGTGTATTTTTTATCTAAGCAGAAGCTAACGAACACAAAAGGAAAAGGCTGTTTTCCTCAACAGGACTGGTGTGGAGTTTTGTCGTCAACAATGCCAACAACAACAACTAGCATGCAAATGCACACTTCCTGATTATACACATCTCTCTAATTAGATACAGACACTACACAGTGGATTTATTTTGACTCCTATAACATTTTACAGAACAATATAACTGTACTGGGACGGGACAGATTTTGCTCAGGAACATGGGGAAAAATACATACAGACTATATTTAAAGAAAAATCTTGACAAAAATACAGTATGGACAATATTATTCCAAGACGTATGCCCATCTTTATTCTAATTCATAATAAGGCTTCATAGCAAACATCCTAAATTATTTCTTTCACCAGACAAATGAGAACATATTGCCACATCATAATTTCATCCGCTCGTGTTGTATTTTTAGATTTTCAGCATTTTTGAGACAGGAAAGCAGCGCGAATACAACAAAGACTGGCTATAACAAAAGCCTACGAAACAATATGAAACTAAAGTGTGTGTTTGTGGAGAGGAACATTGCCGTGTTTTTTTTTTTTTTTTTTTTTGCATATGTCTGTGTGTTTGTTTTCTCTAGATAGCCTTTCGGGTCAGTCATCATTCATAAACTATATGCCAGGCAGCTGTTTTCATTTTACATTAAAGATGCACTAAGTAACTTTTCTTGAGGAAGTTCGCTCCCTCAAAACATTTCTGCCGCACTTTTAAAGCACATCCAGTCTTTACTAAAAATGTTCAAATGGCAACCACACACGGTTCAAAATGAGCCTATAATAAAAAAGAATTTCACATTAGGTCTTCTAAATCACTACAGGGTGCTAACTATATTTAAATATCGTAGTGGGTGGGGGTGTGCTCCATTGTTAAAAGGCTCTGAATTTGCATGTTAAGTGAGCAGCCACAATAAGGACATTAGCACCCCGTTAGGCTCCTCCAACAAAAAATGTCTGGCATCTCCCCTACTGTGAGCAGGCTCGCCTCTCTTCAGATCTGACCTGTATCTTGGCCTGATCAAGTGAACTGCTTCTTTCCTTCTTCCTGCTGGTTTATTAGAAAAGTTACATAGTGTACCTTGTCAGCAATGTGTGACTAACAAATATTTACTTCACCACACCGTCCATATGTCTACTGTCTACAATGTCTGATCTAAAATTTGATCAGAAAATTAGAGCTCTTGTAAAGTCTAGTTTTTCCAGCTAAGACAACTGGCCAAAATTAAACCTGTTTTGTCAGCAGAACACGTCGAAACTGACATACATGCATTTGTGACAAGTACATTGGATTATTGTAATGCACTTTATGTTCAGAATTCACTTTGCAACGGGTCCAAAACTCACCAGCTCGACTTTTAACTGGAACCCAGAAACTCGAGAGCATCTCACCTCTTTTAGCCTCTCTCCATTGGCTCCCAGTTTCTTTTAGAGTTGATTTTTCAATTATTTTATTTATTTTAAAATGTTAGCATGGCCTGATTTGATCCAGCCTTACACCCCGTCTCACACTCTCAGGTCAGCAGACCAGCTCCAGTTCACGTCCTAAAGACTAAACGGAGCTCTGTAGTGACCATGCATTTTCTGTTGCTGCTCCACGGCTCTGGAACCAGTCATCATTAAAGATTAGACAGGTGGAGTGTGAGGTGGAGTCTGTACCTGTTTTTAAAGCAGAACTAAGTAACTTCAGCAGTAGCGCTCAACAGGTCGCTTGTGAGAATGCACTGTCGTTAATATCTCCCTGTTCCCCACCGCTCAGCTGAGTGTTCACATTTGTTTCCACAAAGCCGGAGAACACTGTAGGCAACAAAATATCTCAGGTGGCTAATGTTATTTTACTCTTTAAATAAATAATACCATTCTAAATTCCCCTCGAAATTCCAAATGGGCTGATCCAACACAAATGTGTTACTATTAAACGTTCAGGCTGATTTTACATCTGGGCTAAAGTTGTTGAATGCTCCGTTTACAAACAGACTGACAATACTGACAACAAAGAGCACGTCCAGCTGCTAAAACATAACCTCACATTACTACTACATCCAGATGAAACATCAGTCTGTCAATTACAGAAGTCATGCCGACGTGACGCTTTGATCCCACACAAATGCGTGGTCCTGTTTGATGCTGGTGTGACGTAGTCAGATATCACGTCAGGGCTAAATTTACAAATTGCACTTGTTTTTGCTCACTGACAACACAAACTGAACATATCCTGCATGCAGATGAGACATGAGCCGCTCAAATCAAAGGATTTATACAAACATGTGTCAATCTAATGTTTCAGCTTCAGAGCTACATTGGAAAATGTAGCACGCTAATAACAGCATCTACGAACAAGATAAGTGCGTACTAAAGCTAACAATTACTCAAATGACATAACTATAACAATGACACCAGCGATGCATATAAAACTTACATGTACAATAACAATATCTGCAGATCTGCGTCGCTCTTGAGCCCCTGCCCTGTCCGATTCACTTTTTCTTTTCCTTGCGTCCTCAGACAAAGACTTTTGCTGTTTGTGCCATGGCTGACACCTCACAAATAAACACTAGATATTTATTCTACAGTTAACTATGGATTGTGGCACTAAGGGGTGTGTCGCCACTTGGCTACCTTTGTGTATGTTGAAGTGCTGAAAAGAAATTTGACTCTCATGAGAACGAGAACAAAGCCCTGAGAACTGCCACCGGGTATTCTATTTTTTAATATATTTTCTATGTTTTTAGTCATTGTATTGTGTTGGTATTGTGTATTGTGTTGTACTGAGATTGCCCTTGTTTATTCTGTTTGTGTACAGCACTTTGGCCAGCTGTACGGTTTTTAAAGTGCTTAATAAATAAAGTTGGTAGATATGGTACAATAGAACTATGTGACTTACTATTCTTATTCAGTGCACGTGTACACCGCATATGTGCCTGTTTCAATGCCAGTGCTTCCAAAGCTCTGAATACGTGTACCTCAATGCACTAGACCTCATATTCATTCTTTATGTAAGGTCAATGCTACTAAATCTTATGCGGTTTCAATATGATTATGTGAAATTCTGAAATACACTCGCACAATGTAATGCTGCTGTTTTGATAAGAACTCGTGTCTTACCTCTGCGCAGTACAGTGAGCAGTGAGGGCGGAGACGGGAGGCCTGATGGACGGTCTCAGAGGAGACGGGACTCACAAAAGCACAACTGTGGAGGACAAGAAAACAGCTATTAGTATGTTACCCCGTCACATGCAAAAGAGATTAGAATACGATCTGTCTCAAATATATGCACGTTTAATGTCAAATATTTCACTGGAAAACTGAAAAAAACAAAAAAAAAAACTATCAATCCACCACTCACTCATTTAATTCACTAATCCATTTTTGCACTGTTTCTCTTTGCCCACCGCTTGTACACTTGGGATTATGGGTGTGCAAAAATATTGAAATATCATTATATCATACCATTTACTGTGATGATACAGTATCGATATCGGGGGTTGCTGAATCGATATATCATCAAGAGTATTTTTGGTGTATTTTACTAAATAATTTTGATACAGAACTACAGTTTTGTTGCTGGTTTAGAGGAGGGAAATTTGTTTATGCAACACATTTGACATTTTCACTGTTTTGATGATTAAAATGTTTGTGTTTCATATGAACTTTGCACAAGACGCGATTTAACAAACAGTTTTAGTATCACAGCCATGATTTAGCCTTTATTTTTTACTGAACTCTATCAAATTGATGTGAAATATATCGTATCGAACCAAAAGTGCACTGTATCGAGGTATGTATCGTATCGTGGCCTATGTACGAGGTATGTATCGTATCGTGGCCTATGTATCGAGGTATGTATCGTATCGTGGCCTATGTATCGAGGTATATATTGTATTGGCAACTTCTTAATGCTACTTGGGATATTATTACCTGGTTCCCAAAGGGTTGACTAGGCTTTGTATTCACCCTGTGTGTGTGTGTGTCTGTCCACCCGCAATAATTCCACCATATTGTCACCAAATTTGGTACGTGGGTCAAGCCCCCGTGCCCGATGCCACAAAAAAAAGTATGGTGATAATCCGAGGTCATTTGAGGTCACACGGGTCAATTGAAAGGTCAAGCTGTTATGAAGGATAGACAATTTTGGCAATTTCTGAACTATCTGTGGGCTAAAATATTCACCCAATCATCACACAAGTTGGCACACACATAACCGGGGTACACTGGATGTTACAGGTTGAAACCGGTCAAGGTCACGTGAAGGTCAAGGTAACCAAGGTCAAATATGCGTTTTTGGTCATAACTCCGCCAAGGATCGAGCTAGAGCAACAGGAGTGGACTTAAAATGTCAGAAAAAGTAAATACAAACATTCTCGTGTGTGACCAATATCACACAAATGTTCATGGGCCCTGTACAGCTACACACATTGCATTGTGGATATAATGATCATGATGTAATATGGGCTGGGCTCCTTATAAGTTGCTTCTGTGGTGATGAACTGCCCCCACTGATGCCTCATGGTGGACCAGGTTGCTATCTCAAGTCTATAAGTATATAATTGAGTCTTATTTGACACCAATCTCTTGCTCTTTTTGCTACTTTTATTTAATATTATTTTGTTTAAAGATACTGTGTTCAAATAATTTCTCTTGTGGATCAATAAAGTTTGTAAATCTAATCATTGCTATCATATTATCTGTTCTGAATATTAAAAAATGGTAACACTTAATAATAAGCTGTACTTACAAATAATTTGTGAATGTTTATTAACCATTTACTAATTAACTAATCATTTGCTAAAACTACTCTTTACCTATTCATTAAAACTGGTTAATAAATATGTACAAACATGAACAGGACAAAACATGTTATTAGTAATACAAATGTTTATTAATCATTGAGTGTGTTTACATGCACACATCCTGGTTATGGTGGACATGATGTTTACATGCCCTCAGATAAACCAGGACTCTCATACCTGTATGTTCACGCGCTATGAGAGTATCCTGGATATTTAGAGTGATTCATATGGTAACTATGGCACAGATATTGCAAGGAGCAAAACATGTAGAAATTTTAAAAGTAACAGTTCAGCATCAGCTTAGTTCAAGAGCAACACAGTCAGCCACAGAAGTGAATCTGATGTTAAAAGTAGAGGTGTAACGATATCCAAGACTCACGATATGATATTGTCACGGTATGAACCTCACAGTACGATATTTATTGCGATATCGTGGGACAGATCACGATATGGTGGGGAGGCTCACGGTTAGGGATGTAACAATATCCAAATCTCTCGGTACGATATTGTCACAATATACATCTCACTGTATGATATTTTGTGGAGGCTACTTCTTAAAATTAAAATACCTTAAAATACCTTGACAAGACTTAATCCAAAGAACTAAGACTTAAAAGTGCTTCTTGTAGTCTACACTGAAATGGAGCAATGTCTTTTTTTAGCTATTGTTGCACAATAACTCTTAATTTAAGCCAAGAGACTTGTAATTCGATATATTGTGATGGTCCACGATATTATTATGAGAACTTTGACGATACAGTATCACGATATTTCAGTTATTGTTACATCCCTAGTTAAAAGGTGGTTGTATTAAACAGTAGCGTGCTCTATTTTGTTTATAAGTCATTTTGGAAAAGTAATATTTGTGTTTGGACATACACATAACCAGTGTACTCAAAAGCCTGATCATAACCATGACCATTCTTCAAGACACTCAAATGTCTTCAAGGCTATTGTTACCGCCCCAGGCCTTAGATTGTAATTTGTTAGTGTGTTCTAAATTATTCTGCTGACACACCTTGATTCCTGCTGTGGGAGCCCTGGTTTGTAATTGGTGGGGCATGATTTTGTTTGTGTGTGTAGTTCTGTTTTGTGCCTTTTTAAAAAATTTGGTCACTCGATTCTGTTTGTGGGCTTATGTGGTTTAATTTGGGGAACTTGTGTTTTGGTTTTGTGCATGGTTTTGTTACCACTTGTTTTGTGTAAGCCTGCGTGACCCCTTTTGTGGTGCAAAACTCAGTTTATTCTGTTGTTCTGTTTCTTAGTTTAGGTTATTTTCTGTATATTTTAGTCTTTTGTTAATTTACCTTTTACACCCCTGTTAAACATTATTTAATTTATTCCATTTTACATCTTGGTTTTATTTTTGTAACTTCCCTGTCCCTAGCAGAGCTGGGTCGTAACAGCTATCAAGGAACCACTAACCCATTTACACACTTTAATACACCAGTGTGCGCAGACACTGGGGATTCAACCCACCAACCTTCAGATTAGTAGACAAACACCATATGTGTGTCATTAACTCTAGAACAAGACTACACCAGCAAAATAAAAGTTGTAAACTATTTTTTGTGTTGCAGGCAGAGCATCAGGACCATCCATAGACGAGACAGCTGTAATCTTCTCATTCAAACTCTTAATCCTGGGAGTAAATTAAAACGCACAGACCAAGCACCGCTCGCTGGCCCCGGTCCCAAACCCCAATAAACCCCATCTGTCCTCGTCTGGTACAGCCCACAGCACAGCCAATAGGTTTGTACAGTAACACATATTAATTTGTCACATCTACATTATGGGAGAAGAGCAAATATTGTATTGATTTCCAGTAATGTTTTGTATTTTGAAGAGAATCATCAAAATGTAAAAAAAAAGAACAAGCGTAAAAAAGAAATTTGTGTAGGTAAAATGTAAACCTTACCGTGGTCTCAGAAGCACAGCTGGACTTGTCTAAGTGACTGTTGCTGATTGCCCTCAAAAAGACAATGTAATTTGAATCTAAAGCGGAGCCTGGTTTATCTGTGGGCTTTGTTGTTAAATGTGCCCAGGGGTGGAGTTTATGTTAATGTGAGCACCTAATCAACTGTGAGAACTGCACATGTACTTCTACTTAAGTACATTTTACTTATATTTTTATCACATTTAATTTGAATTATCATCCCAATTTTGAGTAAACCAAATACACAAATACAGCTAGAAAAATTAATAAATAAACTGAATCACTTAAAATCACCTAAATTATTTATATTCAAAATCACTACATTTGATGCTTTAATTGTTCTTAACATTTCTGCAAAATACTTTCACTTTTTACTCTTAAAGTACATTTTTAGACAGATACTTAAGGCTTTTGCGTAAGTAGATGGTTTCATGTGATACTTTTACTTTCACTTGAATAATCTTTTGCCCTTGTATCTGTACTTTTACTTAAGTAACAACATTGAGTACTTCATCCACCAGTGAATTTGACATTTTGCATTTGGATTTTACAAGTATATCAAACTTTACATTCTACACTGGGCAAACAGAGGCAGCTGACAAGTAGAACGTGACTTGAGGGATTCACAGCTGCACACTATGAGCGGGCAAACTGACCAGAGGGTTATGAGAACTTTATTACCACTGTCCGGGATGTAAAAATGGCGATCAAAGTAAAGGCCCTTATACGAGAATAAATACATGGAAATATTGTGAAGATTAGCCACATCTCTACTTTACGTGTTGGGTCGAAATCAAGGCTGGTTAGTGTTCGCATCACAAGAAACGCACTGGAGTCCACATGGAACAGTGTGGTACGGATTTTTAGTCCACACAAAATCAAACTGGTCCAATTTCACGCCAGCCCAAATGAACTGAAATCACAGGCAGTGTTGGGGAAGTTACTTAAAAAATAATTGTGATTGCTATTGACTCGTTACTTCTTTAAAAATAATTCCATACCCTTAGTCACCCTCTATTTACGTTACTTGTTTCTTTAGTAACTTTTTGGGTGTCAAACTACATTCAAGGCTAAATACCGGCATGAGGCCGATAGTCGATGTGTGCCGTCAGGGAAAGTTGAAAAGAACTTTGAAGAAAGAGTTCAAGAGGACGTGAAACCGTAAAGAGGTAAGTGGGTGGGGTCGGCACAGTCTTCCCAGGGCGATTCAACTCAGCGGGCAGGGGAGAATCACTTCCTCCCAGAGCACTTCCACCCAGAAACAGTGCCCAACGACCAGTGAAGGTGGCACGACACTCCGGTTGTGTGCTTAACAGCTCCTCTCGCCCAGACCCGCCGCTTCCCGGGACCGTGTGAGACACCCTTTCTGTCCTCTGTCCTCAGTGCACCCCAATTGCATTGCACTGCCAGGGTGGGGGCCGGCCCGTGTACACAGAAAAGTAACATTGCACTGAATTGAAAAAGGAAGTACATTTCATTACCAGATTTTCAGTAGTAGCGTGTTACAATACCCAGAAAAAGTAGTTGTGTTAACTTTGTAACACATTACACCCAACACTGCTTACAGGTGTTTCAAACCAAATGGTGTAGGTGTGAAATTATGAATGTTTTATTGATCAAAAAGTACACTGAGGAAATGTGCAGTTAAGGCTCGTCTCTCCACAGATTTGAGCTGTATCTCACCGAGGCTGGTACAATGCCAGCTTGTCTCCACTAACTCTAACTTGTACTAAAATTTCAAACTCAATTTCAACTCTTAGACAATAGAATGTCATTTAGAACATTAATTTGCACATTCTTTTTATATCACCATGTGGTGTTATATCTGTATCCCTCAGTGGTCCAGTCTGTGTGTTTTTATACTTGTTCCTATACAGCTCTGGAAGATCATTCTAAAGGTATTCAGAAAAGGTTCATTTCTGTCCTGTGAATACTTGCTCAAAACAGTTTGTATACTAGTTTTAGTATCAATTAATATCTGATTTTTGATACTTTTGACAACCCTACTGTGGAAAATTTCAGACAAAGCAGGTGGTGAACCCTGTACAACCACACTAAGAGTTTCGTCTAACTAAACCAGCACATGGTTTTAAATAGGACCCCAGTGACAGGAGACAGTGGCTTTAGCTGAACATAAAAAGCAGGTTGTTCGAGAGCTGTCTTCACCACTGGACATTTTGGACATGGCTGAACAAATGGGAGCTGTGTCTCTAGCAATTATATTATTACGGTCTGTGAACAAAATCCCCCATTGTGTACGCCACCTAACCCCTACCACTTTCTTATCACATCTGGGCACATTCTTGCTTTTATGTTCTTGAGTTTAAGATACTTCAGCCACGTTCAACCACAACATACTGTGTAAACCAACCAAACAGACCCAGGGATGAGATGCAAATGATGTTACATATCTAATCCAACAGCAGCAAAATAACAGACTATGAGGAAAACATTAATTTATATATACTCAACACTGACATTAAACAGCTTTTCCTTTTTTTCAATTACAAGTGGTTTTATAGCTCAAAAATACCTAGAAAAACATACATTCTGACTGTGAGCGGGGTTGCCTCTCCACAGATCTGACCTGTAACTTGGCCTGGTTTGATTTCCATGAAGATAGAAAAGTTTAATACCATACTGATCTTGATATTAAAGAATAGACCTGATATTTGGTACTGATTTAGATTCACAAATGATTATTTTAAAAGCTCTTTTTTAAGACAACGTTGTAATTTTCAACACAAAATAACAGTATTTGTTTATTATACTATGTGGTCTTACACTAGTTCTGATAAAACTCAAGATTAAACAACTTCAAGATCCAATTTCATCCAGTTGTGTGATTTTTATAATTTGTTTCAATACTGATATCTAGTTTGATACTAGTTTTAGTATCGATTAGTATCTGATGTTCGATACTTTTGACAGCCCTTTAGCCCACAGTAGCATTTTTGTCTTAGTCCCTGGAATAAGTCCTTGTTCCTGGACTATACTGACCCACTTCGCTGTATATGACTGTTAGTATAAATAAACCCCATTCTAAGTGGACCAGCCTTATAAGGGTCTCCTAAGTCTGCTCCTGTGATGACAAATATTAGGCAGTAGGGCTGAAGATTTATGAAAAAAATCAAATTATTATTTTTCTGACAAACATCACCATAATTATTTGTTTTAATAATAGGATTCTGTTTAAAGTCCACATTTTAAACTTGTACAAAAATCACACTCTGGACTTTACTGACTAAAATACAAACAGCTGAATGATTTCGGAAAAGTGTCTTTCTGACATCCTTCTGATGTTTTAATAATAGGATTCCGTTCAAATTTCACATTGTAAACACGTCCAGAACAACTGACAAAAAGACAGAAACGTGATACAAGAATCACATTTCAGAACATGTTTGTACAGATCTAAAGTGCAGTTTTTATACAAAATAAGACAGGATATTTTGGTGTCTATGGAGGAAATGATGGCATCTTAACAACTGGAACCTTTGCAAGTCCTTTCAAATTGCGATTAAAGGTCTTATATTACACAAAATTTACTCTTGTGAGCTTTAAAACCTGTTATATGTTGTTACCTCATCCAGGGGCCTGCCTCACCAAAAACAGAGCTGGAGTTGTGTTTTGTTTCATTCACACGTTTGAGTAAACCTTAACCTGAACATCTCCAAAACTCGTCGTAGTATTAATAGTAGTTTTCAAGTTAACAGCTTCCTTCTTTGGTGCAGTAGAAACAGGCGATTCCAGGGCTGAGATTATCCAAATGATTCTAGTGAAGGGGTATGGAGTGTTTTCCGTTTGAGAAAAGAACTCCAGGTATGTTTTGAAGAGGAAACAACATTATAACATAGATCAGAAAATAGCATAAAATGGGCCCTTTAAACGTGTGCTATGTAAGCTTCGTGGGGACCGTGTGTTTTCCGTTTCTGCCCCTCGGCTGTGGAACCAGTTGCCATTAGAGATTAGACAGGCCGAGTCTGTACCTGTTTTTAAATCACTCCTAAAAATGCACCTTTTTTCACTGGCTTTTAAGTGACATGTATATTTCTTGTTGAGTATATTACTGTTTTTCTATGTTTTTTAGTAGCTGTATTGTATGTGTACCATATATTTTCTTCTACTGTGATTGTCATTGTCTGTCCTGTGTTTGTGTACAGCACTTTGGCCTACTGTAAAGTTTTTAAAGGGCTTTATAAATAAAGTTGGTATGGTATGGTATGTAACTTTTTCATTGAGGGTCGGTCACCTGCTCGCTTGCATGGATATGTCATCTTGACCTGTAATGTTTCACAGTACAATATAAAGGATATGTTTATATGATGACCGTCTGAACATAAGATGCAAAAGTGGCGTCGCAGCTTCACTTTTTATTCCACGTTTAGACAATTGTTTTCAGGAGGAAATCTGCGTGCATACGGTGACGCAACGGTGTGTGGAATTCGATTGGGTATGCATGCCAGGTTTCTGTGTACTGTATGTATGTGACATAAACGCGTACACGACGTGAGCAGATCTGACCAGAATTTTGCGTCTTGGGCAGTGTCGACGTAGCCTGATTCATCAGCCGGTTTCACTTTGTGGAAGCCGTCTCGCTAACCTCGCAGCATTAGGTTCGTTCGCTTAACAGTAGGCTGGTACTTTTTTTTATTTAACCAATTGCTGCTATTTGGTCGTGATGTATGTAATGCTCCACTAACAGGGCTGACTGGTATATTAAACTTTTCCCAAATCCCGTAGGAAGAAGGGCAATAACGCCTTTCTCCTTGATAAAATTCACCAAACATTCTCTTTGTTCCGACTTTAAATCCTAGATCTTGGGAATTGTTGCCAACACAGAATGTATGGCTCTTCGCTGATTGGCTGGTGCTCGGACTCGCACTTCCTGGATTCTTGCAAACCATATAGTGTATTCCGATTCCTGACCTAGTCGCTGGAGAGAAATGAAATTGAGTGGAGCGGAGTGTAAACAGAAATGCTACAGCGAAGCTTATTCAACTTTTCCACTCTGGAGGGTGGTTTCAGATTTTTGCGTTTTTAAGCCCCAAAAACGCCATCACCGTTTAAACGAAAAGCACTTCCTATAAAATATTTTGTCATTTTTACCCGCAAGCATTCTCGTGTAAGCTCTACCTTTACATTTGGGAGTGGGGTTAAATACATTTTCTTCTTCCCACTCCTTTTTGGGCAAATTTTTTGTTGTGGTTATTTTAATTTCTCTTATGATTTCACTTATGTTATATGTTCAATTGTATAAGAATATAAGTCTTTACTTGCCCAAAATACATAAAATAAATAAATAAAAATAAATTCATTCATTAGATAAGCAGGGATTCTGACAGTGAGCGGGGTTACCTCTCCACAGATCTGACCTGTAATTTGGTCCGGTTTGGTATCTGTGAAGGCAGAAAGATTTAATGATACTATAGTAACGCAATAACATCTCCATATGACAGACCCTCCACCAGAAAAGTTACACAGTGTGCCTTTAATCTTGCAGCCTTACTACCCAGCAGCACTCACACTGACTTCTTGAAGAGGCTTTTGTGTGTGCTAGGTGTACCCCTCTCTAGCCCCACCCTGTCCCCCCCCTTTGGCTCACTCCTTTGTTATACCGCGCACGCTATTCCTTAAACAGTAGGTGCATTCATTCATTACATCCAATGGCTCTCTCTCTCTCTCTCCTTCTCTCTTCTCTCTTTCTCTCTCTTTCTTCCTCGTGGACTCAGAGCTCGTTTTCCGCCCTGCATACTTGTTGTAAATGACATGCAGCAAAAGGGAGTATTATGAAGTCACCTCCCTCGCTATCTCTTTGGCTAACCTACTTACGCAGGACTCAGGGGGCACGGTGACAGGCAGGAACGGACAAGGCAGAACTGCTGGCTGTGGAATGAGGTTGAACAGTTTTACAAAAAAAAAAAAGAAAGAAAGAAGGAGGCTATAGGCATGTGACGTCACGACATTCTTGAGGAGGACCGTGAGAGCTCGAATTAATCACAGACTTCTTACAGTTTGAATGAGCGCAATTGCCAAATCGCCAAATCACCAGCGACTGCAATTTTTTTTAAAGGTCCTATATTTCACAAAATTGACTCTTATGCACTTCATGTCATGTCTTCAAAAACATATCTGGAGTTGTTGTGTTTTGTTTCATTCCCACATGTTTGAGCAGTCCTTTATTATTAGTCTACATCTCCAAAATGCTCTGTTTCACCTGGTGATGTCATAGTTTAAAGGGATGGTCCAAAATTTTGGACATTGGACCTCATTTCCTAGTGAGTGTTGGAGACGTGTTGAGACACTTTTGAAAATATTCAATCCAGTCCTTGTATTTGCAGAGGTCGCTGGTGCTAGGTTAGTGCATGTCAATGGTCATAGTTATCCTGCCACTAAAAACAGTCTTACCCACTCCACAAAACACCCGAAGCAAATCTATTATTACGCCAGACTGTCGATGTGAATGTCTGTGTTGATAGAATAATTTCAGAAGTAAAACCAACCTTGCATTTGAAGGATTTATGTCTGTACTTCCTGACAGAAAGCTTGGCAGTGGCGGACTGATATCACCTAGCACATATCTTACCAGCAAAGTACAATTCCGCTGCTGCTGAGAAAATAGTCCCTCAACATGCGACAATTCATGCGACACAAGGTTAGTTTTATTTCAAACATTATTCTATCAACACAGATATTTACATCGACAGTCTGGTGTAATAAAAGATTTGCTTCGGGTGATTTATGGAGTGGGTAAGACTGTTTTTTAGTGGCAGGATAACTATGGCACCAGCAACCTCTGCAAATACAAGGACTGGATGGAATATTTAAAAAAGTGTCTCCACACGTCTCCAACACTCTGGCTCACTAGGAAATGAGGTCCTATGTCCAAAATCCTGCACTGTCCCTTTAAATTAACAGCTCCGTTTACCTTTAGTTCAGCAGATATTGCCGATTTCAGGGCTGAAATTATCCAAACGATTCTAGTGAAGGTGTACGGAGTTTAGAAACACAGTGGAGCACTCCCTGTATTACCACCATGGCATCACAAGGTGGAGTTTTGCGAATGAAACAGAACTAGTGTTGTGCAAGTTCACACTTTTCATGAACTAGTTCATAGTTCAGTTCACACTTGTTCAAAATGAATAGTTCACGTTCATAGTTCACAATTTTAATTTTGAACTAGTTCAAAGTTCAGTTCATTTTATATTTAGGTGAGATCTGTAAATGAAAGGCTGCTTTTATTTGAGACTAAACCAGGTCTAAATCAGGACTGAACCAGGTCTAAACCAGAACTGAACCAGGACTAAAAAAGAACTGAACCAGGACTGAACCAGGTCTAAACCAGGAATAAACCAAGACTAAACCAGGACTGAACCAAAATTGAACCAGGTCTAAACCAAGACTAAACCAGGACTGAAGCAGAATTGAACCAGGTCTAAACCAGGACTGAACCAGGACTGAACCAGGTCTAAACCAGAACTGAACCTGGACTAAACCAGGTCTAAACCAGGAATAAACCAAGACTAAACCAGGTCTAAACCAGGACTGAAACAGGACTGAACCAGGACTAAACCAGAACTGAACCAGGACTAAACCAGGTCTAAACCAGAACTGAACCAGGACTAAACCAGGACTAAACCAAGACTAAACCAGGACCAAACCAGGACTAATCCTGGACTAGAACTTGGAATCTAGGACCAGCCCTGAGAGAACCCCGAGTGATCGGGCGTCAGCTGCGTTTAGTTCGGTGGAGCGCGGACTTCTGCGTCGGTCCTTTCGCTCAGGATCACGGTCTACACGAGCGCACCTCCGGCCTTTCACCGCTGCTGATATCGCGGGCGGTGATTTTAGCAAATTTGTATGAAGAAAAACGAAAAACCCACCATTTCAATCCAGGTTAAAAAAGCATTGTGACGCGCGTTACTGACATATGTACCAAGTAAAATAATACGCGCGCGGAGCAGCACGTCCTGTGCGTGTAGATTTCAGAAAATAGGATCCATCCTATTTTTTGACGCTCTACACGTAGGCGCGTATCCCCGTCAAAATCCACAGAGAGCATGTATCTATTGTTGTATTTGTGCATTTACCATCAGCACATTGTGCTCCCTGCGCAGTTGTGTGTCATGTGAAAGAGCCCAGATCCACATAGACTGTTAATTAGTGCTTTGAAATGTACTTTTGAAATCCTTGCGTTTGCCGTGGTCAGCCTGTACAGAAGGTAAATACAAGCAGCTAAACGCGCCCAGTCAAGTTTGATTGACTTCTCATTGAGAGACACAAGAGTCCGTACGTTCCGCTAAAGCTGCCGGTGGAGTCGCCTTCGCGTTGACACGCGGCTGTGGTTTCGTGAGGTGAAGTGCGAGCAGATCGTCACTCGTCAAGTGAAAACAAATTCCGACGTTTAACTGAACCCCAACAGTGACGTACGTCGTTCATCACACATAATTTGAACAAATTCACGTTCAAGTTCTTGATTTACAAAAGTGTTGCGTTCAGTTCAAAGTTCACTGAAAAATGAACGTGTTCAATGAACACAGATCAGAAAATATCGTAACATGCCCTTTAAATCTTTTCATCTTCACTGATTTTGAAACACTTAAAAGTCTAGATAATATTCTGATATAAAACATAATAACAACACTGGGACTAGTAGCCCTTACAACTTGGAAAGAAATCAAATCTATTGAAATTATTGAATGAACTTGCAACAATTGGGGTTACATGTCTGACCAATGAAACAGCAGATGAAAATAGTTTGTCATTAATCTATGCACCTCTCCTCGGGCAGCAAAGGTTCACACGCGTAATCTAATCTGGTTAATCCCTGTGTGCACTTTAATTAATTTAGAGCACCAGAAGTAAAGCCACTGACAGTGAGTGGACAGAGAGCTGACACAAAATACTATATAAATTAAACGCTCTGTACCTGATTTTTACTCTGCTAAAATGTGAAAAACAACAGAACTAGGTCACAATAACAAATCTGGACATAGTGCTCCAGTAAAATGACAAACAATAATATTGAAAATATAATTTATGCCACTAACGCACCAACCCAAGACCAGATTTAAACCACAAAAAATATTCAAAATCTATGATATTGTTAAAAAAACAACAACACACAAGCCTCAAAAAAATAAACAGCAGAATGAGACCCTGCAGTACTTAGTTTGTATGTATAATGAGTCACACAAGTCATTAATTCAAACTTCTATGGCTCAAATCTTATCGTACTGTCAAAAAATTACCAAAAATTGCCCAGTAGTGCAAAGAAAATGTGCACACAATTGTATTTATTTATTTACTTTTCGTATATTGAACGATAAGATGATCTAGTAATTATCATGACAGCCCTAAACAAAACTAGTACAGCCAAAGATGTTCATTTTGTCTTCTTATTTACTTCTTGGGTTCTTTTGAATGCGAAAAGAAAACATCAGGGAGACTCACCAGAACACAAAAAGAAAAAGAACAACAGGAAAACCTAAAATCCGCCATATCAGACCACTGTAAAAGAAATAATCAGATTCTGGATTGGGAAAGGGCTCGGGTCACTGGATCGGAAAACAACAAGTTCAAACGCTGGATCAGGGAGGCCAGTGAAATCAGGAAACGAGGCACCGACAGCATTAACCGTGATGATGGAGTGTTCCTCCTTTCACACACCTGAGACACACTCCTCCAGAGAACATCGGGCGACGGGAGATGTGGTCAGACTTATTCCTCACTTACTTTATGCATTCTGAGCTAATTAATCACAGTGATGAGTTTATAAGTGTTTTTCACAACTTTCCGAAGCCAGAACAGAGTTTGCCATCATAGTAATGCCAACAACAACTACCACATTAAGCACGCACTTCCTGATTCTCGGACAATAAAACTCTTTAGATGCAGTCGGCATACAGCAGTTATGTTTTGACCTCAAGAGCTGCTTAGACAGACACTTTTTTTCTCAAATACATGGTACAGATCCTTTAATACATTGATTTTCAACCAGTATGCCAGGAATACTAGAGTGCCTGGCGTGCTTCGGAAAAAAACTCAAAACATAAACTAAATATACAAAAAAAATGATAAAAAAAATACAAAAAGGATCATTATGAAATGTGAAAAAAGAAACAGTGGCATTTTTACTTAAGGTGCGCTCTAGTAATGTTTTGGAATCTGGAAATGTGGGTCCCATGGGTGCTGCTCTGGTGACACCCAAAGCTCCGTACTGGCTAGCCCAATGACACTGAAAGACGGGTCAAATGCAGCGGATTGATTTCTCCCCAGGAATCAGTAAAGTGTTCCTAAACCTTAATGGTGCACTGTGTAACTTTTCAGGAATACCAGCTCGAACATCCTCCTGGCTTGAAAGTCCCAGCTCGAACGTCCCATTCTCTCAGCGGGAATGCCACCCGCCTCAGTTTAGGTGCCCCTTCTCTTGGGCGACACACGGGTACCTGCTGTGCCCGGGAGAGGGGGAGCCTTGTTTATGTCATTTTAGTTCAGTTTAGTTTAGTTCAGTCTGTAATATCAGTATAATCCTCATTTACTCGCAGACGTTTACTATGAAATCGTATTTTAAATAATAGTCCTATAGCATCTGTAACTCTTGATTTAGAAAGAAATATTAATTATTTTCTTACCTGCTGCCATGAACATAAATTTAAATTTACACTTAGAAAAGCTATAGACTTAGTTAAAAAATCATTCAGAATCATTTATGTATTTCATTAAGATAAAATCCTGAAATAGTCGCAGCACTCACTCCTACTCATCTGAAGTGATTGAGTGATTAATGAAATTGACAGACGATACATAAAGTGTGTGCTTCACTGGTGACTATTCCTGAGGAGTAATTTGAAACACTGTATTTACTCTGTTTGTGTGTGATTGAGATCACGTCATTTTTGCTTGTTTTTTTTTTGTATGTATGAAAAAATGTGTTGAGATATATTGTAACATGTGTGTGTACAATGTATATAATGAAAAAAATGATGATGTTTTATTTATGTGTATACAGATTAACTAACTTAGTTTCATAAAGGGTACAATTCAGCGGGACTTTCTATCTGATTCCTCTTTTCAGGTGGAGGTCTGTCAGATGCTTTTCTTCACGGAGACGTTATTGCTTTGTCTGGAATGTTTCTCAGTATGGCATTAAACCTTTCTATCTTCACGGAAACCAAACCAGACCAAGTTACAGGTCAGATCTGTAGAGAGGCGACCCCGCTCACAGTCAGAATGCCTGGTTTTCTAGGTAGTTTTGAGCTATAAAACCACCTGTAATTGAATAAATTTAGCTGTTTAATGTCACACTGTGGAACATTCCAGGCAGAGCAAATGACAGACCTCCCAACCAAAAAGTTACACGGTGCAGCTTTAACATTACACCTATTAAGATTAAGAAGAGAAAAGAGTATGCACGCGTTTGTTTTCATACAAATATGCACAACATGAATCAGATTTGTCTGGGAGATTTGACGTTAACTTAAAACGATTCTGTCCTTTTTGAAACCAGGGAATCAGGGCAAAGTGATTCAGCGCATAATGCACTTTTGTAATAAAGTTCTATTTTTGATGCCACTCTGACCTACAAACTTAATTTCTAATCGTTTGTACCTCCCACACTGTACAGGGTAGTTGGTTGAATTCAGATTATTGTATGGCTGCTGGTTACGCATCCTAGTTTTTGCAGGTTATCGATTCTTAGACGTAAACACAGTAGCTCACATATCATTATCATATCATTAAGAAACTGCCGATACGATACATACCTCGATACCTAGGCCCCGATATGATACATACGTCGATACATAGGCCACGAAACGATACATACGTCGATACAAAGGCCACGAAACTATACATATCTCAATACATAGGCCACGAAACGATACATATCTCGATACATAGGCCACGAAATGATACATATCTCGATACATAGGCCATGAAACGATACATAGGTCGATACATAGGCCACAAAACTATACATATCTCAATACATAGGCCACGAAACGATACATATCTCGATACATAGGCCATGAAACGATACATACGTCGATACATAGGCCACAAAACTATACATATCTCAATACATAGGCCACAAAACTATACATATCTCAATACATAGGCCACAAAACTATACATATCTCAATACATAGGCCACAAAACTATACATATCTCAATACATAGGCCACGAAACTATACATATCTCGATACATAGGCCATGAAACGATACATACGTCGAAACATAGGCCACGAAACTATACATATTTCGACACATAGGCCATGAAATGATACATACGTCAATACATAGGCCACAAAATGATACATATCTCGATACAGTGCACTTTCGATTCGATAAATGTCAAATCGATTCGATACAGTTCAATTAAAAATAAAGGCTAAATAATGTCTGTGATTCAAAAAGTCTCTGCAAAACCATTTCTTGTGCAAAGTGAATATGAAAAACACCCATTTTAAGCCTCAAAACAGTCAAAATGTCAAATGTGTCGCATCGAGTTTCTTTCCTCTAAACAAGCAACAAAACTGTAGCGCTGTAACAAAAAAAATTTGTAGAATACACAAAAAATACTCTTGACAATATATAGATACAGCAGCTCATGATATCGATACTGTATCATCACATTAAACGATACGATATAGTGAAATTTCTATATTTTTGCACACCCCTACATATCACAATATAATATAATAACAAAGATGCAAACATATAAACGGTAATAATAAATTCTAAATAAGAGACGGGTGTCAAATAAGGCATAATTGTAAGTAAAATGAAAAATATAGAACTATCTCAGCTATACAAGAGGTCGTACGGAGAAAGATGAAAAAGTGACTGACAGGACATTGGGTTATCTATTACATAAGGGTGAGTTGTTGTACAGTTGTAGGGAGTATGATATGAATATAGTCCAGTATCTCTCAGTATTTGAGCAGAGCTGGAGGAGACTGTTTGAGAATGAGCTCTTCTGTCCCTCTACATCTGCTAAGTAAACCTAATTTCAACTAATTATAATAAAATAAATATCCTTAAAAGTCTTCTGATAAGCGAAATGACCTATACAGCCCAGATCAATTCCATTTTTATGCTTTGTAGATTGATTATAAGCGCGTAAAAGAGACATGCATTGCTCTGGGTCCGTTCCCGGGCAGTGGGCATAGGTGCCACGCTCCTTTTCTGACTAAAATCAATCACGGGACCGGAGAATACGCACAGAACAGCACACGTCTCCTGTCCCCCGGCTGTCCTCACCGTCACCACCAACAACAACAGTGCAGACCCTAAAACAGTCTATAGCGAGCGACACACTGGCGAACTCAGATCAAATTTGAGGACAAACGCTTCACGCCAATTGCAATCAGGGTCTAACAAAGTGGCCTGAATCTTTTACCAAAAACGTGTAACAGGCTACGCATAAAGGGTGAAACGCGTGCAATTTTATTCATTTTGAGAATATTTACGATTAATTTGGTGCTTTATTATATCACGCACGTTGCTTGGAGTATTCGCCATATACAGGACAAGGTAGACACAACACAATGGGAGCGCACGCACCGTTAAACGCATCGTAGTCAAATCCGAGCCCGGAGCATGATGTGACGGTCGTACCAGCGCCGATCGGTCCCTCTCCAGTGTCCCGATCTCCGGTTGCGTCTCTTTCCACGGCGCTGTCCCCGTTCCGACCGCGCGTACCGGCGTTTTGGTCTCGGGCAGCTCGGTTCCTCCGCCGGTCGCTCCTCTCCACAGAACGCGTGAAGGATGCTGTCCTCGTGAGGGTCCGCTGTTCGTCAGAGGGTCCTTCGCGACTCCTCGTGCAACAAAACGGTCGGGCTGTATAGAGACCCCCACCCCCTCCCCTCGCCCCCCAGCGCACTCTCTATTCACCCCCGCAGCCAATAACAGCGTGCGTCCGCGCTTGTGATGTGGCCAGGGGCGGATCTGCGGGGCTGGGGTGTGGGGAGGATTAACCCCCACATGGCACGTACCCAAACTGAGACAACACATACAGGTGTCATGGGCAGCCTCATAAAGCAATATTTTAGTAAATCACTGCACAACTTTTCTGATGGAGGGTCTGTAACCTGCTTGTCTCCATGGAGATGTTATTGCGTTACCTGCGATGTTCCGTGGTATGACATTAAATATATCTATCTAGCATCTATTCATTTTGGATGTTTTTTTGAATGTTCCTTCTGTGAACGGGCCACTCTCCACAGATCTGAACTGTAATGGACGTAGTGCTGAACCCTGCTTGTCTCCCTCGTGATAGGTATGTTTAATCTCTACTGTGGAACATACATGTCCATGTTCATTTCATTTTCATTTTATTTTTAAGAATAAAAGAAGGAATAAAAAAAATAGAGGCCTACAGCAAAAGCATGTTTTTTCATTGTGGTTGTTGGACTCCTCTGGCCCAGAAAGGATTCTTCCCATAGAGTGCAATGCAATCACAAGCTGCTTGTGTTCAGCTGACAGGGCACCTACGTCTTTCAAAAATGTCAGATTTTTTGGTGATATTTACCTTTTTTTTAGATCACAAACTTTTTCTCATCTCAAAATTTTCCGTTGTCTCAAAAACAGCTTTTTAATCTTTAGCTCTGGCTCCGCTCTAGCTCCTCTAGCTCTGACTGGCAAGTGTTCACGTGCATTGGTGTGTGCCTGCGGGAGAAAAGAGAAAACAGATTTAATGGGCAGGGAGTCACTGGATGTACATGGCTGTGATAGGTTAATCTGGACACATGCAACATTGAACTCGGCCCATGGACTTGAATGGGCGGCCACTCCACTGTCGCAAGGCTACAGATGCAGCGCCCTGGTGTCTTCATGTTTATCAGTGGGGAGTCAATCATGTGACACTGGTCTCTTGTTTGCCTTAGTTTTTTTCATTTTGTGTATTGTTCAACAAGAGAGAACAGAACAATTGACCTTTTGTATGCCAGTGTGAGAGATGCTTATAAGGCCACTTCTCTGCCTCCACTGGGAAGATCTGATCACAACTTAATACTATTAAAGCCCCAGTCCAAATCCATTGTGTATCACCCACTCTTTCAGAAAGTGGTCTCCTGAGGCTGAGGCAGCTCTGAGAGACCACTGAATGGACAGTGTTCTAGGAATGCTGGAGTGAGTACATTGGGGGTCTCACAGAGTGCATCACAGAATACATTAACTTCTGCATGGATATAGCTGAACCCACACAAAAAAACATACGTTGTGCCCTAACAGCAACGCCAGGATCAGTGATGCCAAAAGGATTCTGAATGCCAAGAAAAGGGCATTAGAGACCATAACCAGGTGAAGCAGGTACAGCAGGAATGAAGGTCAGTATAAGAGAGGCTCAATACTATAGTAAGATGCTGGAACAGAAGTTGGAGCAAGGGAGATGTGGGATGGTATTAAGACTATTACTGGCTGCAGCTCAAAGAAGGGGAGTGTTGCAGAGGAAGGGGTTGACCAGGTCAACCAGTTAAACAACTTCTTCAGTAGATTTGATTGCTTAGAAGAATCAGAGCCAGTAAAGCAGCGGGGCCAGATGGAATATTTCCAAGACTACACAAGGCTTGTGCTGCTGAGCTGGGGGAGCCTCTGCAGTATATATTTAATATGAGTCTGCGTCTGGGGAGGGTCCCTACTCAATGGAAAATATCCTGTGTCCCTGTCCCCAAAAAGCCTCATCCCAAGGAGTTGAATGACAACAGGCCAGTCGCCCGGACATCACACATGATGAAGACCATGAAGCATCTCATACTCCACCACCAGCTCAGACCCCAGATCAGCCACACCCTCAACCATTAGCAGTTTGCTTATCGGCAGAAAGTGGGAGTGGATGACGTTGTACTCTACGTGCTCCATAGGTCTCTCTCTCATCTTGACAAAAGCAGTTGTGCTGTGAGAAGTACCCTTTTTGACTTCTTCTACCTCACTAGGAGACCTCAGTTTGTACGACTGGGGGACTGCACCTGTGACACTGTTGTCTACAACACAGGAGCTCCACAGTGGACTGTACTGTCACCACTTCTCTTTACATGTTGTACATGTCGGACTTCAGATACAACTCAGAGCTGTGTCACATGCATAAGTACACAGCCATTGTGGAGTATATTAGGAATGGTGACAAAAGAGAGTACAGGCAGCTTTTGGTACAGGGCTAACCACCTTCAACTGAACACTGCAAAGACTGAAGAGATGATGGTGGACTTTAGAAGGAGCAGGCCACAACTGCAATCTGTGACCATTGATGGAGGTTGCAGAGAGCTCTGAGCACTTGGGCCAACAGCTCAACCACAGACTCTCTTCAGAAAGGGACAGAGCATTCTGTACTTTCTCAGAAAACTGAAATCCTTTAGCAATTGCCGAACGCTCTTTCTGATGTTCTACCAGACAGTTATCTCCAGTGTCCACTTCAACGCTGTGATCTGCTGGGGTGGAAGCGTCAAGAAGAAGGATGTCATGCGGTTGGATAAGCTGGTGAGGAAGACAAACTCTGTAGTGGATGTAGAGCTTGACTCACTCATTTCTGTGGCTGAGAAAAGGGCCCTAAACAAGCTCCTGTCCATCCCCAGCATCCCATGCACAGTACCATCACTGAACAGGACCGAACCTTTGGAGACAGGCTGTTGTCCCTGTCCTGCTCCATGCTCTAGAAGTTGTTTGTCCCACACACCGTACATCTGTACAATGCATCCCTATAGACGGATTATTAGTTTATCAACACAGTGGTTCCTACCAGACACCATGTGTAAATGAGGTGTAAATTTTAGGTTTAATTATACAGGTAGGATGCACCAGTGAATGGTCAAAGTGAGAGACAAAAATAAAATTTAGGAATAATTTATTTATCACCACAAGTTTATAGAAAAAATAGATAATTTATTACTATTATTATTATTCAGGTTAAATGTTTTATATAAAAGAGGGCTAGGACTAACAATGTTAAAATACTCAGGGCTAGCTGGCCGCAGGTGCACGTGGCAGAGGCCTCACTTTTATGGGACAGAGCACTCACTGCGCTCCATGCAACACACACACACACACACATGCACACACACACACGCATACACATACGCATAAATTAATAGGGAAACTAAAACGTGCAAATATGTGAAATAAGTGCAAAAATATGACCTACACCCAAAATAACCAAAACAATAGAACCAAATAAAAACAGCAAATGGTCAACAGAGTCTAAGAAACACAAACAAATATTAAAGGCCGACAGAAACAAAAAATGAAAACTACAGTTAAAAAGAACTTATATTACCTAACAAAAAGGTAAAACGAGCTGGATTAAAAAGATGCCCTGCCAGGGAGACGCATCGGCCAGTCAATAACAGCATCTAAAAACATACAAAAGGGACCCAATTAACTGGTGAGATAAAATATAGTTAATAAAAGAAGGACACCCACCAGGCATACTGCATAATACGGAGGAACAGTGTACACCGTGAGCAGGTAGTTTGAGGTAGGAGGGCATCTTACCTCTAGCTTCAGCTGCAGGGCTTAAATACCAGTGGCAATTCGGAAGCGTAGTGCACTGGCTGTCACGTGATACGGTGCCCTGCAGGGGGCTACTGCAAATCAGTCACACATGGCACATTAACATGATACAAGACATGCGGCTCTTTCTGTAGGTAGTCTGATAATCCCTCTATAGCTCAGGATGGACTGCTATGTCAGTATGTTTGTTTATTGCTGCTACTGCCCACAATACAGCTGCTAAGGCTCAATACAGTATCTATCTATGTCTGTAGCTGCCCTAACATTCAGACACATCATATCACAATAGAGAGTCATTTTAATTGAAAACCATTCTTATGAGTCTGCTAACCCCCACATAAGCATAATTAATATTACACCAATGGCAACAGAAATGAATGACTTTATTTTAAAAGCACAGGTACACAACAAATGTTCCAAATCAAAATACAGAAATGATATACACAAAAACATTTCCAAAATAAAGTAACTCTATCTTTAAACTGCTTCAAGCTGTTTAATGAATTTGTTCATTTTTCACATTTTTAAGAAACCAGCTCCCTAAAAATTATGGGTTATTTTTTCTACCCAACTGCTGGGTTAGGGCTGTTGGGTCATTTTTTTTGGGTTATTTTCAAATAGTTGGGTTGTTTTTCTTAAGTCAAACTCTGGGTTAATAGGTTGGGTCATTTCAAATTGAATATAATGATAGACATTTTCCCACCTTTTTCCTGTCTACCCAGTATTCTGGGTCAAATTTTTTAAAACAACCCAGTAAATTGGGTCAAACACAGACTCTTCACCTGTGAACAGTGGCCATTACTCACCTCCTCTGCTGCTTCAGAGAAACATCTGTTAAATGTTTTTAAACATATTTATTACTTTATCTTTGTGATTTTATCTGAAACTTTACACAAGTTTAAACAGTTTGTACCGTTAATGTTACAAAATAAATGTTTGACGTCTGCTGCTGCACATCTGCATGGCACAATTAGCTAGTCTTTAACTGTTAGTACTGTAACTACATGTTTAAATAAATGAACTTTGTGTTTTCATTATGAATCTGAATGTGTCTTAAAATTAAGAATCTGCTTCATTTATCACAGAGGAAGACAGATTTAAGATCTTGGCGGCAGACCCTAGAAATATTACAGAGAAACAAGACAGAGCGTAGGTGTAGCAGAGGTCTAAGGACCTTTTCAGAAAGTTGTGTGTTAGAAATTACTCTACATTAAACTTTTGAACTTTTCCGGCGGGAGAACCGCCTCCTACTTGGCACCATGGAATTATAATTTAGTTTGCCCAGATGTTTCACTTACGGCAGCAGTTTTCAATAGGTAAAGCCAGCCTCCCCTGGGGAGCACCAGAGAGCCACTGGCGACACGCATGCAAAGAAAAAATCAGGGTCCACATCTGTACACATCTGCAGCATACGGGGAGACTCCCATTCACCCACTATGAAAACCCCTGACTTACGGCATTATCTATCTTTAATTTGTTCAGTTATATGAACAATTGAACTTTTATTGATGGAAAAATACATAGAGAAACATGCATTCATACTGTGAACAGGGTCTCTGCAGTGCACACCTGCTTGTCACCTTGGAGACAAAAAAGTTCAATGCCACTTTGCAAGCAAAGCAACTTCATCATTCAGGTCTTTAGTCTCTGGCCACGGTGGTCTTTAGCGTGTTCCTTTAGGTATCTTTTTGACTGGGCTTTGAGCATTGCATTCGAGTACTGCAGCTCAGGCATTGTGAGCTTTGTACAAAGTCTCCGGGCATCCGCAGTCAAGTTCTGGACCAGTTCATAACCCATTATTTCCACATTTCCTGGTAGCCATGGTTTCAAAATATTGTTTTTCATCTTAGAAGCCGACTTTAGTCTTGGTGCTTCTTCTCCAAAACAGGTCTTCATCAGCTTTTGCTGAGCTTTCCGTAACAGCTGCACCTCTCTTGCCACACAGTCCAAGCCTATAGCATTGAGCTGACGCCATAATGAGGCGTTGAAGTGTTCAAAAAGATAGTCGTCAATAGAGTTCCAGGCACGGATCTTAGCGGAAAGCTCGGGAGTAACCTTTTTCTTAGCTTTTTCAGATCTCATATTGGATTTAAAATAGATAATATCTTCCAAATCCCAATTTAGGAGATAGCGTAACAAGATGAGCGATTCATCAAAATAATTAGAAATCATGACCAGTGAAAATGTCTTCTCTACTTCGGCTGCTAACTGCCGAGCGTAATCTATGGAGGTGTTATCCTTGTTTCCCCCCAGGTCATAGGTCAAACAGTTCCTTGCTAACATGGAATATTTTTCCTTTGGGTGATAGTACTTGAATGGATTTTCCAAAAAGGCTCCTAGTGATCTATTGGGAACTCTATGGAAAGCTTCAGAGCCTGTATAGCAGTAGACGAACAAGGATTCAAACATTGAACTAGTGTCCCTCATGGTGGTGATGTAGACTGAACCTGGAGGCATTAACTTCTCCAATTCTTTCTTGTTGAACCTCATGTGGTTTGTGATGATATTGGGTGGTAAAGTGTGTGGATGAACTGAAGAGCGCTGAAACAGATAAGGGTAAGAAAATTGACCACCGTAATTTGGTAGAGCCACTGTGAGGTTGTGGCGCTCAGCAAACCGGAATAGTATGTTCTGCATCGTGGAGCTGGCAGTTTTGTGAGTCTTGAGGAAAACCACATCAGTGTGCTTTGGCCTCAAACCTGTTAAGGTTCAAAAAGCAGGTCCTGTCTTCAATGGGATCCATTCTCCTACAGATACAATATACAAACACCATGTTACACACAACCTTGAAAGTGATCAAAAATGCAACGCAACATTCAACATGAATAAATGAAGAAAATAAATGTCTTTGTTTTAGTACAGGAATTATCGATCATCAAAAATGTGACAGAAATCGCATAACCACCTATACATTTCAATTACAGATGTGTTGCAGTCAGATAATTGTAGATTTAATTTATATTATTATATTTTTATTATTAACATCTCTCGACATAAACAATGGTTGAGCGGTCAGATCCACTGACCCACAGGTTTGCAGTGTGATTTCAGCTCCCACAGATGAATGCTATTGTGCTATTGTTGTGTCCTTGGGCAAGACACTTTACAACCTTGTATCTAACTTACTTCAATTTGTAAAAGAGTATCTCCTTCCTCAATGATTTGAAAATTTGTCATCCTGGCTTTAAAATGCCTATGTACTATGGGTGGTTTGCCACCTATTCGTCTCCATGGAGATGTCATTGCTTTGCTCAGAATGTTCCAAAGTATGACATTAAACATATCTACCTCACCGTGCCAAGTGTGAGGTGAGGTGATATGTGTAAAGGGGTGTTCCTGGTCACAGAAGGAATGCATGTTTTTCAAGACATTTGAGCAACAAAAACACCTGTCACTGAATAAATGCAAGATAGCCAAGTTTAATGCCATACTGTGGAATATTCTAGGCAAAGCAAGATCATCTTCATAAGACAAACAAATGGCAGACCCTTCTTAAGTTACATAGTGCACAATTAACTATTGATTTGACTAAATAAGACAATTTATATCACTCACCAGTTCCAGTAGCTCTGGTACAAGCCAACACCGAAAAAGCAGAGGAAAGCGAGGAGAGTAAATAGGCTTTTTTCCATCCTTTTTGAACTAAAAAGATAAAAAAAAAAATAAGTATAGGGTTAGTTCTGCAGAATATAGTCAAATAGTATTGTGTTTAAATGTGTCATATTTAAGGCAAAAGTATCTTTCAGCGACAGAGCTAACCCTCCCTTATTAATATTATTATGAGAATAGACACACATAACTGCCAATAATACTGGTACAGGGCTTTTCAAATTCAGCATCCAGAGACTTAACATACTCAGGACAGATCTCATCCACCCCCGGAGCCTTGCCACCAAGAAGCTTGCCAACCACCTCAGTGACTTCAGCCATGGTAATGGACCAGCCTGGAGTGTCTCCAGGCTCCCCCAGAATATTGGAGAAGCTCTCCCCAGAGGTGTGAGTTGACGGTCGCCCTGACAGAGGGCTCTGCCAGATGTTCCCAACAGACCCTCACTACACGCTCGGGCCTGCCAGGTCTTTCTGGCTTCCTCCTCTACCAGCAGACCCACTCACAAGCAGGTGGTGATCAGTTGACAGTTCAGCCCCGCTCTTCACCCAAGTGTCTAAGACACGCAGCTCAAAGTGAGATGATACGACAACAACATCGATCATTGACCTCTGGCCTAGGGCGTACTGGTGTGACGTGCACTGATGGACACCCTTGTGCTTGAACATGGTTCATTATGGACAAACTGTGACTAGCACAGAAGTCCAATAAATGATCAGGGAGGCCGTTCCTCCCTATCACCCCTCTCCAGGTGTCACTGTCGTTGCCCACATGGGCGTTGAAATCCCCCACTAGAACAACAGAGTGCCCGGTTGGTGCACTGTCTTGTACCCCTCCCAGGGATTCCAAGAAGGCTGGGTACACTGCACTCATGTTTGGACCGTAGGCCGACACCACAGTGAGAGACCTGTCCCTGACCCGAAGGTGCAGTGATGTGACCCTCTTGTTCACCGGGGTGAACTCCAGCACATGGTGGCTGAGCTGTGGGGTAATGAGCAGGCCCACACCCGAGAAATGGAGAGTCCAGCCCCTCTCAAGGAGTTGGGTTCCAGAGCCCAAGCTGTACGTCGAGGTGAGGCCGATGCACAATCTGTGGCTCCTTCCCCCCCAGAGAGTTGACATTACATGTCCCCAGAGCTAGTCTCTCCACCCACTCTCCAGATGGGTGGAGAGTCCCTACCTCAAGTGGACGAGTTCAAGTATCTCGGGGTCTTATTCACGAGTGAGGGGAGGATGGAGCGTAAGATTGACAGGCAGATTGGTGCAGTGTCAGCAGTGATGTAGTCGCTGTATCAGACTGTTGTAGTGAAGAGAGAGCTGAGCCAAAATTTGAAGCTCTCAATTTACTGCTCAGTCTATGTTCCTACCCTCACCTGTGGTCATGAGCTTTGAGTAATGACCGAAAGGACAAGATCGCGCAAAATTATTTTCCTCCACAGGGTGGCTGGGCGCTCCCTTAGACTGAGGAGCTCTGCCACATGGGAGGAGCTCGGTGTAGAGCCGCTGCTCCTCCGTGTCAAGAGGAGCAGCTGAGGAGGCTTGGGCATCTGTTCCGGATGCCTTCTGGGCACGTCCCTGGGGAGGTGTTCTGGGTATGTCCCCTCGGAAGGAGGCCCCGGGGAAGACCCAGGACACGTTGGACGGACTACATCTCTCAGCTGGCCTGGGAACGCCTTGGGGTCTCCACGGAGGAGCTGGAGGAAGTGTGATGGGTGAAGGAAGTCGGGGATAAGCAGAAGAAAACGGATGAATAAATGGATGGATCTTTTTTTTTTGGAACTACGTTTAGTACAAAATTTTATTGTGGTTAACCTGTGGACTTTAAATATGTGCTATGGAGGTTATGCACATGACATCACAACATTCACAACATGTTGACAATGGTCACAATGAGTCATCACATTTTCTTCTGTAAATGCCCAAAAAACTTGTAAAAAGTAAAAGAGCTGCTACAGTCTAATAACAAATATAGAAGTCTACAACTCTGCTAAATATTTTGTTTGTACCTGACATTTAAGACAAGAAAATCAGTAGAAAACCTGCCAATAGTTAGCTAAAAAACACAGACTCTGCAGACTACAAGCTCTTTTATCACTGATACATGAGACTGTCACAGACTGCATCAGACGCAGTTCAAATGTATTCTTTCTCACAGCAGTGGTAAAGAAGTACCCAGATTTGTAAAAGTAAAAGTACAGATACCAGAGCAGAAAAAATACTCAAGTGAAAGTATCACATCAAAATGAAAAGTATTTAATGTACATAATGAATAAAAAGTAAAGGTGTTTTGGGCAGATTTTGTGCTCTAATAAAACTTCAGATGTAGTGATTTTGATACAGATTTGTGCTGAATTTTGTTTAGCTGTTTTTAATTGTCTATTTTTGTTTACTCAGGTTACAAATTTGTTAAAAATAAACCCTCAGCCTTTTCAGCACATCTCAAACAGTAATCAAAAATACGTAGTATCCACTTTAAAATGCACTTAAGTAAAGTACAAGTACCTAAAGGTTCTGCTTAAGTACATTAATGAGTTTCCATTTTGCCATGTAAAACTAATTTGAGTTAAAGAAAATAACTCAATGGATGCAGAGAAACACAATTAGTCTGTCAGAGCAAAACTTCTGTTGCTTTGTGTAAAATGTTGCTCACTGTGGCATTAAATCTGTCTAAAAGAATACAGCCAAGTGATATGACAGATTCTGCTTACAGTAAGAATACAATGTTTTCAAGTTCTTGAGCGATAAGAACCTGTTTTTAAATAAATGCAAGATTGATCAATTTAATGCCGTATTGTGAAACAACTAGCCTGGGGAAAGCAATAACATCTCCAAGAAGACAGACAGGTATAACCAACCCTCCACCATAGAAGCTACACAGTGCACCTTTAAATAATAAAAGATTTAAGAATAACATAATAAAAGGATAAATTAAGTGTTAACCTCACCAGATAAACTCCATCAAAATTTAAAAATGTATAACGAACAAGCAACAATATAAACGTCTTCACCTGCCACTCCTTCACCTGCCAGTAAGCTGCTGGAGTCTGACACTTGAAGCCTGTTTGATTTGTTGTCTTTTGAAACCTCATACCATACATACAGGACATCTTTACTCATTTACATCTTTCCTATTTTCCCCATGGCTGTACTAGTCTGGCCACCCTGTTTCATTGCATTTTTTTCTTTATTTTTACTATTTTCAACATTTTGGACTCAGACTTTATTGATCCACAAAGGAAATTACTCAGACACAGCAGCTCACACATCACAATGTCTTGAAAAATTCTAAATAAGTAGCAAAAATAACAAGAGACTGGTGTCAAATAAGGCATAATTATAATTAAAGTAAATTAAAGTGCCAAGGGGTTATCTATTACAGGACATAATATAAATAAATATATACATAACTGTACTAAATATCTTTTTGTATATCTTATATATATTTGACTTTTTCTAAATGTAGCAGCTAGTTTTAAAGTGTTCAGAAGTGGCCATAGGGGAACTCTATAGCTGCTTCAGGATTTACCGGATCTGTCTGTTAAAATTACATACCACAACATCACAGTATACAGCACAGTACCTTTTTTTTTTTTTCCACCACTACTTGAATTCATGTTATACCCGCTGTCTTTATTTTCTTTACTGTTTACATTGCAGATTCTCACTGAAGTCATCAAAACTTTTAGCTGACACGTATGTACTGTAAGTAATGTATTAGACATAAATAAACTCAAAACGGATTGATCACTACTTTGCACACTTGGCATTTCTTGACCCTGACAAGGAACAGCTGTAAAGTGAAAGCCATTCAATCTCGGCTAAATGCTTAAAATGTGTCTAAAATGTGATTACATTAAAGAAAAAATTGTTGTCAGTTTTAATTATTGGTTTAGACTTATGTAAAGATAGTGCTGACTCAGTGAAAGCAAAGGAGCTTCTCATAGAGCCAGTGGCGGAGTCAGCAATATGGGGGCCCAAGGCGAACTTGAGTTAGGAGGCCCCTATAGTGCACCATTTTTTTTGTTTTTTTTTTGTTTGTTTTTGTTTGTTTGTTTGTTTTTGGTTTTAATATATATTTATTGCCTGTTTTCCTCCATTGTTCTTGAGACATGCACATCTCTATTATTTTACTTTATGGTAGATTGGAAACTTGTCTTATTAGTTGGGTGGCCTACTAGATAACCAAAACTGGAAATAGTTGTATTTTTTTGCTAATACTAAAATAATTAAATTTTTGTTTACATCTATTACATATGATGATTATTATTATTTTTCTTATGATTATTGTTTAAAAGTAAACTACTCTCATTTATATTGAGAGAAAATCAAATTGCTCTGAGGCCTTGGTCATTAGTGGCAGTGGTAAAATTGTTTGGGGGCCCCTCTAGGTTTGAGGGCCCTAGGCACCCATCTACTTTTGCCTAATGGTAGCGCCACCTCTGCACTAATGTACCCAGTTTATATTCTATATGGCAGGTAATAGTAAGTAGCAGCCATAGTATCATTGTAATAGTAGTAGCAATAAGCAGTAAATCATAGTGGTTGTAATAGTAGTAATAGTAATAGTAATAATAGTATTGAAAACTTCTTGCCTTTATTTTGCTTTATTTTAGGAGTGTAGTCCTTGAGTCATTTAGACTATTTATCAGTTGATGGTGTCTTAGCCGACCAAAATTTTATTCTTCAACCAATCATTTTATTTAGCTATATAAATATAATATAAAGATTTGATGGGTTAACAGCAGAACGGAGTTAGTTAGTGAGTGGATTAGCTGAAGATTAAACGTACAATTCATGGAAGCAAAAGGAGCAAAAGTGTAATTTGCAACACAAATGTATCCTCCCACTTTTAGGAGTTGGGGGGGGGGGACCTTACCTGGAAAATTCCAGACTCAACGCAAACAGACAGATGTCATTCTGGATTTCCAGATTGTGGGGAAACCCCAGTGTGCTGGTAACAGTGTCAGACATGTAAGCATAACATGGACTAATTTATATGTGTTTGAACATCTTAACAAAAGTCTCTGTCTTCTCGAGAGATAGTGATTTTTTTTGTCTGTTTGTCTTTAATCTGTGTACCATGTGTGTTTTTAGCATGTTCTCATTTGACTAATATGATTGCATTTTGTATCCCACTGATCTTAACATGTTAATTAATGTGCACTATATTTATTAAACATAAACAATTACACACAATTACAGGAAAAACACCTTTGCTTTTTACCGGCATCAGAGATTGTAAATTCAATCAGCAAACCCCAAACTATTAAACAATTCAAGAAAAGCACATATATTCCAGTAGCTATCTGAAGCACATAAAAGACTGTTCTATTCTTAAACCTGAGGCCACATAACAAACCTGACCTGCTGCCAAATTGAAACCGTGCCAAATAACTCCACGTTTATGGCACAATAAATACGAGGAACTAAATTTATAAACAAGTGTGGTAGTACTCAGGTACATCTACTTGATTAACATTTTACTGTAACTGTACTTTTCAAAGTACATTTTAAGCAACATACTTTTCTTCCAACTTGGGTAACATTTTGACAGGGTAACAGAACTCCTGAGTAAAAGTGGTTTCTCTTCCCACTGAGTAAGTCGACAAATCACAAAAGCTTTATGTTGACAATGTGAAATCATTTGAACAGTCATGTTTCTTGCACCACTCCTTCAGATAATGTAGTTTTTTCTCATTTGAGTGACTATCCTTTGAAAATACCAGATGCTGTGCGTTATTTAATGTTTTGTCCTTCAAATTACATTAACTTAGAAATTATAAATCAGATGTTATGTCCCGACAGCTTCTCTTTAAGTTATTCTTCCTTGAGTAGTACTTTCTTCTCTTCTCTTTTACTGTTACTTGAGTAATATTTTGGACCACTACTTTGTACTTCAATTTGAGTATTATTATTCTGAAGTACCATTACTCTTACTCGAGTACAATTTTTGGCTACTCAACTCACCTCAAACAACAATCAAAGGTGAACGACGTTCAAATGAAAAGTAACATCACTCTCTGATGATTTGTACAAGGAGAGAATCTTGCTCCAAACTGAATTTGATAAAGTTACCAACACCAAGGCCAAAGACTTTCACCTGTTAGGTCTCGCCAAACATATTATGATCCTGCTGTCACATCAACTCAAACAATCAACAACTGCTGGCTGTATAGGATTAAGGATGAGCATGGGCATATTCTTATAGATCAGACGGACATTAATACAGAATTCAAATCATTTTATGATAAATTATTCCCCTCCGAAGCCTCAGCTGAATTAAAAGTGCTCATTTAGCTCAACTATTCAAATATTTGCAGTTCATAGGACTTATAGTTTTTTGTTAAGGCAGTTCAATTATTTTCATTTATTATGACTTAAAATTGTTTTCAATTGTTTTCAAACCACCGGAATAAGTTCACAGAACTTTAAAAAAAATAAGTACAACAACCACATCATTTTATGTTAACCAGACTCAAAAGTTTATTAGTTATTATTTAGTACATCCTAGTCAATTTTGTTTGGTTTGTTTACTTAAAACGTGTGTGTGTGTGCCTGTGTGTGTGTGCGTGCGTGTGTGTATAGTCTGTGTGTGTGTTTGCAGCCGCAGGTCTCAGGTCCAAATATTAATTGGAAAATGTTGATAGGCTCTGGCCGCTCTGCAATTTCAAACTTTTCTGTTTTTTTTTGTTTTGTTTTTTTTTGTTTTTTTTTCCCAGTAAGACTGAGCTAGGAAATCCTAGTATGCACATTAGCACCACCTTCTGCTTTGGAGAGTCTTGGAGATAATAATAGATATTATCTAGAGATAATAATGGAATAAAAATGGATCCCTGTTACTGCCAAGCAGCAGGTCTGAAATAATAACACATTTAGTCCCATGTGCATTTCAGATGTTTGCCTTGATCAAATTATTATGTTTTGCAACTGCAGTTTATTTGTTATGATAGATTTTAGTATTTACTTGGTGAAGCACTTTGAAACTGTATTGTATTTTAGCATGTACTATATAAATTATTTTTATTTTTAAATCATCCCTATTTGAAACAATAGAAATAAGAGGACTTTGTCATTCTCAACCTTTAATTACTTAATTCTACTAAGTCTATGCTTTTAAGTTACGCTCACTTACATCCACAATAGTTCCCTTTAATAATAATTAAAAATAAATTAATTAATTAAATTACTCAAAAAAAAAAAAAGAACATGTTACAGCAACTTGACATAATTAAGTTAGTAGGACTATTTCTAACATACACAACATAATCTATTTAATTACTTTAAACATTCAGGTGTACAGTGTTGGCTTTATCTATAAAATCTCAGTTTTCAGACATTTCTGGACTTAAACTTAATTTAAAGAAATTAAGTTTTATAATACTCATACTTATAAACATCTGTGGTATTCCCATAAAAAATACAATAATTTACTTAGACTTACTTAGACAAACTTTATTGATCCACAAGGGAATTTATTTGGACACAGTAGCTCAAAAATCACAATATAATTTAATAATAACTAGAAAAAATATAAATTATAATAATACATTCTAAATAAGAACAAGAGACAGGTGTCAAATAAGACATAATTATATAAATGTAAACGAACAAGTCAAAATAAAATTGAAAAAAATAAGTAATAAAATATAAATTCACAACTTTATACAAGAGGTCACAGGAAGACAGTGTAACAATGATATGATGCTATCCTTTACATAAGGGTGAGTTGTTTTACAGTTGTAGGGAGTATTATCTGTTACATGAATTTGAGTTGTACAGTTGTAGGGAGTATTATCTGTTCCATAAAGGTGAGTTGTTGTAGAGTTGTAGGGAGTATTATCCGTTACATAAGGGTGAGTTGTTGTACACTTGTAGGGAGTATTATCCATTACATAAGGGTGAGTTGTTGTACAGTTGTAGGGAGTATTATCCGTTCCATAAGGGTGAGTTGTTGTACAGTTGTAGGGAGTATTATCTGTTACATATAGGTGAGTTGTTGTACAGTTGTAGGGAGTATTATCCATTCCATAAGGGTGAGTTGTTGTACAGTTGTAGGGAGTATTATCCGTTCCATAAGGGTGAGTTGTTGTACAGTTGTAGGGAGTATTATCTGTTACATATAGGTGAGTTGTTGTACAGTTGTAGGGAGTATTATTTGTCCCTCTATGGTCTGGTGCAGTGGGTGAGTGTTTGCACAGTTGTAGGGAGTATTATCTGTTACATATAGGTGAGTTGTTGAACTGTTGTAGGGAGTATTATCTGTTACATATAGGTGAGTTGTTGTACACTTGTAGGGAGTATTATCTGTTACATATAGGTGAGTTGTTGACACTGTTGTAGGGAGTATTATCTGTTACATATAGGTGAGTTGTTGAACTGTTGTAGGGAGTATTATCTGTCCATCTGTATCTGTATGAGTGCTGTGAAGCAAAGCAGAAGGAACGTCAAGCGCCTCTTACCTATTTTCCACACTAAAGGTCTCCAAATCTCTCCGCTCTAATCTTGATAAAATTTTATTCAGTTTCTTATGAAAAAATAAATCTCATAAAATAAAGATAACAATTCTCTCAAATCCTTTAGCTGAAGGAGGGTTGGATGTTTTGACATTTACAACACTCAATCAGATTTTAGATTCCTTAAAAACCCAGTTATTTTTATGGAATACTTTTCCAAATCTTTTTTTTTTTTCTTTAAGAAGATGGGAGGTCTAAATTTCCTTCTGTGTTGTCCTTATACGATTGGTAAACTTCCAATGAAATTAACTACATTTCATCAGCAGGTTCATCGCAATATAATTATATTTGGCCCTCAAGATCATATCAAAGATGTATTAGAGCTGCCCACCGACTACAGACATTACTTATAAAAAAATGTAGTTATTTTATATTATGCTTGTTCTGAATTCAATCTGTAAGTAAAAACTGTTATTAAAGATTCATTTTAATAAGAAAACGTTTAACATTGCATATCTCGAAAGAAGAGAAAACATGCAGATGTTGTTAAAGTTTTTCAATGAATATTTAGTTTGGCCCATGACTTTTTAATTTTGGCCCTCAGTGAATTTGAGTTTGACACCCCTGCTTTATAAACACAACTATTCTCCTCACAATTGTATTTTTACCTCCGCCAAGGAGGTTATGTTTTTGCCGGCGTTTGTCTGTTTGTTTGTTTGTTTGTCTGTTAGCAACATAACTCAAAAAGTTATGGACCGATTTTGATGAAATTTTCAGGATTTGTTGGAAACGTGAAAAGGAAGAAGTGATTTCATTTTGGGGGTGATCCGGAAGAAATCCTAGATTCTGGATCACTTTGAAATTTTAGTTAACATTGTGGTAAATGGGGCCAAATATTTTGTTTCTCAATATCTCGGTTAATTATTGACCAAACCCCATGAAATTTGACTCAGGGATGGACAATGGGATCCTCTTTCATATTCCAAAGGCTGATCCGGATCTGATCCAGAAGACTGATTTTATCACAATTTATATAAAAAATTGGGGTAGTCCTTGGCGGAGGTCTGCGCTCTCTGAGTGCTTTTCTAGTTAAAACTGTGAAACAACTACTAGATGATAATGATGAAAACATGATTATAAGCAGTGTTGGGAAGGTTACTTTTAAAATGTATTCCCCTACAGATTACAGATTACATACCCCAAAATGTAGTTTGTAACGTAATCCATTAAATTACTTATAGTGAGTAATGTAATCTGAGTACTTTGGATTACTTGATATTACCATGCTTTTTAAAACTACATGAATGTACCAACCACATCCTGTAAATTCTTGTTTGTTCTCTTCAAATTGTCTGTTGGGACAAAGTCTCCATGAAAAGGCTTTTGTTTACTGTAGAGAAGCAAAGATGAAGATATCTTAACATAAGATGTTTTGTCTGCTAAAGGAAAATAAAAAGCCCAGACTTTCTTTAACCATATTAAAAATATTATTGATAGAGAAACTATTTTTATATGAGCTCACTGCTGCTTTAAATTATGTCCACCTACTGTTAGGTGTCATATTGTTTAGACCTGGTTTAGTCCTATACCGCCATGTAATCCATTTATTTCAACAAAGTAACTGTAATTCAATTACCACTCATTGAAACTGTAACTGTAACTGAATACAGTTACTCATAATTTGTACTCTGATTACATAACGCCGGTACATGTAATCTGTTACTCCCCAACTCTGATTGTAAGAGTTTTTCAGATACAGTTCTCAAATACCTCAGCGAGAGTTTGAAATGGTTATTAAGTCAATTCCACAAAGCATAAAGTTTTTAGTAAAAAAAAGTACAGATTGAAGATGTAAATTTTAGTGAATATCCTTTTTACTTTGAGGGAATAAATCTACTGGATAATTTTTTTTTTACAAATAAGTATATCAGAAATAATTTGATCCAAATTTCAAACCCTTTATGTAAATTCAGATGAGCTTCTTTTAGTAAAAAAAAACAATGGAATCTTTTTTTTTTTTTTTTTTTTTTTTTTACTCCACAATAAATATATAATTACAAATAAAGTAAAAGAGTGTTTATTAAAAATTGTACATCGATACTTCCCAGCCAAAGATAACATCTGCCATTTTCTTCCATATGTGTCGGACCAGTGTGATGGTGAAAGTATTGAACATGTCTTTGTAGAATGTTCCCAGTTACATTAACAAGATTATTTAACAGGAATATTAGGCAAAAATTTAACAATATCAACATTTGAAATATTACTTGCATTTGATAACTCAAAATTTTCTTCTAATGAAATCTAATCTGAAATCTAAAATGACGTGGAGTGAAAAACTGCCTGCTTGGCATTATTTGAAGGTAACAGATTTTAACATGTATTTACACTCTAGTAAAAGTTTAAAATAAAGCAATTGTGCTTCTTGACCTCCTAGTGGAATCCTTCTGTATTGTATTGTACTTTTTATGTTGTTTTGGTGCATTTTACAGTGTGTATATGTGCAAAATACTAATATGTATGTGTACTGTATTATACATTGAACTATTCCATCCATCCATTTTCTTCCGTTTATCCGGGGCCGGGTTGCGGGGCCGGCAGTCAAAGCAGGGACTCCCAGACTTCTTTGTGTTGTGATGTCATGTTCATAACCTCCATAGCTTTAAAGTCCACAGCTTACACACGATAGAATCCTTTTTTTGTGCTAAAACATAGTTAACAAAAAATCCATCCATTCATCCATTTTCTTCTTTGTCTAAGCAGGAACTCCCAGACTTTCTTCACCCCAGACACTTCCTTCAGCTCCACCAGGGGACCCCGAGGCATTCCCAGGTCAGCCGAGAGACATAGTCCCTCCAGCGTGACCTGGGTCTTCTCCGGGGCCACATTGCACAATTGTTGAATAAAAAAAATAAAAAAAACTGAAAAAAAAAAGCAGTCAGTTGCTCCTCCCTCACTCCCGGGCTACAGTCTGTGCTCTTAAGACACACAGCACTCTCCCATCCTCTTTGTGAACACTCAAACTATGTTATATTACACAGAAATATCGCAACGGACCATTTGAGTGTGAGAAAAAGAGTGTGTATATTGCGAGGCGAGTCTGCATATACTAGCGCATTTGATTAGTGCCAATGTAAAGCCAAAAGCAGTTCTAAAGTATTTAAAAGTTAATGCATTTTTAATTCCCAGGTCTATCAACATAAAATAAAAAGTGATTGAAAGATATAACCAACCTCTGAATAGCTCAGCTCTAAACCTCTATGGAAGACACGCTGGTGGTGGATCCTGCATTACACGGTGTACCTTTAAAACCAATTTTGGATTCATTGGACCTTTTCAGAAAGTTGTCTTCTAGAAATGACTTTACATTAAACTTTCGAACTTTTCCAGCAGGGGATCCACCTCCTACTTGACACCATGGAATAATAATTGCTTTGCCTGGATGTTTCACTTATGGCATTATCTATCTTTAATTTGTTCAGTTACATGAACAATCGAACCTTTATTGATGGAAAAATACATAGAGAGAGAATATGTGCATTCATACTGTGAACAGGGTCTCTGCAGTGCACACCTGCTTGTCACCTTGGAGACAAAAAAAATTAATACCACATTGCAAGCAAAGCAACCTCATCACTCAGGTCGTTAGTCTCTGGCCACGGTGGTCTTTAGCGTGTTCCTTTAGGTATCTTTGTGACTGGGCTTTGAGCATTGCATTCGAGTACTGCAGCTCAGGCATTGTGAGCTTTGTACAAAGTCTCCGGGCATCCGCAGTCAAGTTCTGGACCAGTTCATAACCCACCACCTCCACATCTCCTGGTAGCCATGGTTTCAAAATATTGTTTTTCATCTTAGAAGCGGACATAAGTGTTGGTGCTTCTTCACCAAAACAGGTCTTCATCAGCTTTTTTTGAGCTTTCCGTAACAGCTGCACCTCTCTTGCCACACAGTCCAAGCCTATAGCATTGAGCTGACGCCATAATGAGGCGTTGAAGTGTTCAAAAAGATAGTCGTCAATAGAGTTCCAGGCACGGATCTTAGCGGAAAGCTCGGGAGTAACCTTTTTCTTAGCTTTTTCAGATCTCATATTGGATTTAAAATAGATAATATCTTCCAAATCCCAATTTAGGAGATGGCGTAACAAGATGAGTGATTCATCAAAATAATTAGAAATCATGACCAGTGAAAATGTCTTCTCTACTTCGGCTGCTAACTGCCGAGCGTAATCTATGGAGGTGCTGTCCTTGTTTCCTCCCAGGTCAAAGGTCAAACAGTTTCGCGCGTACATGGAATCTGCTTCGTTTGGGTGATAGTACTTGAATGGATTTTCCAAAAAAATGTCTAGTGATCTATTGGGAACTCTACGGATAGTTTGAGAGGATACATAGCAGTAGACGAACAAGGATTCAAACATTGAACTAGTGTCCCTCATGGTGGTGATGTAGACTGAACCTGGAGGCATTAACTTCTCCAATTCTTTCTTGTTGAACCTCATGTGGTTTGTGATGATATTGGGTGGTAAAGTGTGTGGATGAACTGAAGATTGCTGAAATAGAGCAGGGTAAGAAAATTGAGAATCGCCTTTTGGTAGAGCCACTGTGAGGTTGTGGCGCTCAGCAAACCGGAATAGTATGTTCTGCATCGTGGAGCTGGCTGTTTTGTGAGTCTTGAGGAAAACCACATCAGTGTGCTTTGGCCTCAAACCTCTGTTAAGGTTCAAAAAGCAGGTCCTGTCTTCAATGGGATTCATTCTCCTACAGATACAATATACAAACACCATGTTACACACAGCCTTGAAAGTGATCAAAAATGCAACGCAACATTCAACATGAATAAATGAAGAAAAAACTTTCTTTTGTCAATTTATGGACTGGGATATCTAACTTTACAATTTGTTAAAAAAAAGTATCTCTATCTAGGCAGCCCAGCTTTAAAAGTGCCTATGTACTAGGGCAGTTTGCCACCTATTCGTTTCCATGGAGATGTCATTGCTTTGCTCAAAATGTTCCAAAGTATGGCATTAAACATATCTACCTCACCGTGCCAAGTGTGAGGTGAGGTGATATGTGTAAAGGGGTGTTCCTGGTCACAGAAGGAATGCCTGTCATTGAATAAATGCAAGATATTCAAGTTTAATGCCATACTGTGGAATATTCTAGGCAAAGCAAGATCATCTTCATAAGACAAACAGGTGGCAGACCCTCCCTAAGTTACATAGTGTACAATTAATTATTGATTTGACTAAATAAGACAATTTATATCACTCACCAGTTCCAGTAGCTCTGGTAAAAGCCAACACCAACAAAGCAGAGGAAAGTGAGGAAAATATATCGTCTTTTTGCCATCCTAAAAAGATTTTTTTTTAAAAAGTATAAGGTTAGTCCTGCAGGATATAGTCCAATAGTATCTTTCAGTGACAGAGCTCCCCCTCCCTTATGAGAACAGACACATATAACAGCCAAATATACTAGTACAAGGCTTTTCAAATAGGGCGAAAGTGAGCCTCCCCTTAGAGTAGGTAAAGACAGCCGAGCTCCCCTCCCCTTCCCCAAAATACTTACAACAGTGTTTAATGAGGTAAAAATGTTACTTAGTTTTACTTTAAAAATGTTACTTAGTTTTACTTTAAAAATGTTACTTAGTTTTACTTTAAAAATGTTACTTAGTTTTACTTTAAAAATGTTACTTAGTTTTACTTAAAAATGTTACTTAGTTTTACTTTAAAAATGTTACTTAGTTTTACTTTAAAAATGTTACTTAGTTTTACTTTAAAAATGTTACTTAGTTTTACTTTAAAAATGTTACTTAGTTTTGCTTTAAAGTGCATTTGACAGGTTTTGACAGGTGTGTTCAGTAAATCAGAGACAATTTATGCACAATCTAATCACACTTTTCAATCAATCTATGTATCTTTATTTATAAAGCAGAAAAAAAAAACTCAAGTAGAAGAATGACATGAAAATTAAAAGAACTTAAAAAAAAAGTTAATAAAAAATGTTTAAAAATGTACCTAATGAGTAAAAAGCAAAGGTGTTTTGAGCAGATTTTGTAATCTAATAAAACTTCAGATGTAATGATTTTGATACAGATTTGTGCTGAATTTTGTTCAGCAGTAACAACTGAATAATTTTGTCTAATTATTTTTATTTGTCTATTTTTGTTTGCTCAAGCTACAAATGTGTTAAAAATAAACCCTCAGCCTTTTCAGCACGTCTCAAACAATAATCAAAAATACTTTTACTTTTCAATCCTGTTCAAAAGGACTGAAAGAAGTATCCACTTTAAAATACAGGTACCTAAATGTTATACTTAAGTACAGTCCATTAATTGTTGTGAGTTTCCATTTTGTCATGTAAAACTAATTTGAGCTAAAGAAAAAAAAAATCAATGGACAAAAATGGGCCAAAAAAAAATAAATTTAGTCTGTCAGTGCAAAACCTCTGTTGCTTTGCGTGAAATGTTGCTCATTGTGACATTAAATCTATCACAGGACAAATTCTGCTCATAGTAAGAATACAAGATTTTCAAGTTTTTGAGCGATAAGAACCTGTTTTTAAATAAATGTTAATTCAATTTTTGTGATACAACTAATCTTGGAAAAATAACCAACCCTCCACCACAGAAGCTACACAGTGCACCTATTTAAGAATAATATAATAAAAGAATAAATTAAGTGTTAACCTCACCCGATAAACGACATCAAAATTTACAAGTGTATAACGAACAAGCAACAGCAGCAATATAAACGTCTTTACCCGCCACTCCTTCACCTGCCAGTAAGCTGCTGGAGGTCTGAGACAAGTGTGAGTGGACTAAGCTTTACAATGTAGGACAAAGTCAGCAGCCAATGAGGTGTGTTTGTGTCATTGTTTAGGATGACTCCACAGTGTCTCTCAGTGGCCATAGAGGAACACTATAGCTGTTTCAGGATTTACCAGATTTGTTCTCTGTTGAAACCTCATACCATACATACAGTACTTCCTTTCTCGTTTACATTTTCACCATTTTTCCACTACTTCCACTTCATGCTATACCCCGGCCACCCTGTTTCACTGTAGTTTTTCTTTATTTTGACTACTTTCTACATTTTGGACTTAGACAAACTTTATTGATCCCCAAGGAAAATTAATTGGACACAGCAGTAATTATTCAAAGTAGCCACCCTTTTTAGTAGCTATTGAACTTTTCTTTGCTACATAATTCAGTTTTTCTTGCTTCATGTGTTTGATTTCTTCTAAAATGTAGCAGCTAGTTTTAAAGTGTTCAAAAGTGACCATAGGAGAACACTATAGCCACTTCAGGATTTACCGGATCTGTCTGTTGAAATTCCATACCACAGCAGTATACATTCTTTTTTCTTTTTTTTTTTTTTCCCCTCAGGTAGTTTTCCACCCCTACTTGACTTCATGTCCATATTTTCTTTCTGTTTACATTGCAGATTCTCACTGAAGTTGTCAAAACTTTCAGTGGACACATATACACTGTAAGTAATGTATTAAACTTAAATAAACTGAAAATAACTCTAAACTTGTTTTAGATTTTTTTTTATTTATTTATATTTTTTAACAGATTGATCACTACTTTGCACACTTGGCATTTCTTGACCCTGATAAAGCACAACTGTGAAGTGAAAACCATTTCAGGAGGGCTTGAGGGGGCACTAGTCTCCCTTAGAATAACCATTGCACCCCCATAACTCCACCAAAGATTTTTGACCCAATAGGCCATCCAGTCTCAACAAAATGTTTAAAGTGTGTCTAAAATGTGACTACAATAATGAAAGACTTGTTGTTAGTTTTAATTAATGGTTTAATTTATAAATCAAAATATTTTAGCAATTGTCACTTGAAATGTCCCCAAAACTCCTTCCCCCTGAGCTGGGGCCTGTTCAGGTAAAGTAGGACATTAAGAAAGGTTAAGTGGGACAAATACAAAAGACTGAATACAAGCTGATGCATTTTCTCATGTTTTAGTGCATAAAATACATTTTACTGTGACCCAAAAGATCCGACATCACCAAACCCTTTTGAAATGGGGACTAAATGTAGGACTAAACCAGGTCTAAACAATATGACACCTAACAGTAGGTTGGACATAATTTAAGGTGATCTCATATAAAAATAATTTCTTTATCAATAATATTTTTTAATATGGTTAAGGAAAGACTGGGCTTTTTATTGTCTTTTAGCAGACAAAACATCTTATGTTAACATCCTAGTCCTAATCCTAACAGATCCTAGTCTTTCTCTACAGTAAACACTGGCTTATTCATGGAGAGTTTGGGTCAACAGACAATTTGAAGAGAACAGACAAGAATTTTCAGGATGTGGTCGCTACATTCATGTAGTTTTAAAAAAGCATGACAATATCAAGTAATCCAGAGTATTCAGATTACGTTACTCACCTTAAGTAATTGAATGGATATATATTGACCCTCGGGGACAGTACCTCTGGACTGGCAAACCGGGGTGGTGGTCCCTCTGTATAAGAAGGGGGACCGGAGGGTGTGTTCCAACTATAGGGGGATCACACTTCTCAGCCTTCCCGGTAAGGTCTATGCCAGGGTACTGGAGAGGAGAATCCGGCCGATAGTCGAACCTCGGATTCAGGAGGAGCAGTGTGGTTTTCGTCCTGGCCGTGGAACACTGGACCAGCTCTACACTCTCCATAGGGTGCTCGAGGGTTCATGGGAGTTTGCCCAACCAGTCCACATGTGTTTTGTGGATCTGGAGAAGGCATTCGACCGTGTCCCTCGTGGTGTCCTGTGGGGGGTGCTCTGGGAGTATGGGGTCCGGGGCCCTTTGCTAAGGGCTGTCCGGTCCCTGTATGACCGGAGCAGGAGCTGTGTTCGCATTGCCGGCAGTAAGTCAGACCTGTTCCCGGTGCATGTTGGACTCCGCCAGGGCTGCCCTTTGTCACCGGTTCTGTTCATTGTATTTATGGACAGAATTTCTAGGCGCAGTCGGGCCGGAGGGGGTCCGGTTTGGGGACCACAGGATTTCATCTCTGCTGTTTGCGGACGATGTTGTCCTGTTGGCTTCATCGAACCAGGACCTGCAATGTGCACTGGGGCGGTTTGCAGCCGAGTGTGAAGCGGCTGGGATGAAGATCAGCTCTTCCAAGTCCGAGGCCATGGTTCTCGACCGGAAAAAGGTGGCTTGCCCTCTCCGGGTGGGTGGGGAGTCTTTGCCTCAAGTGGAGGAGTTCAAGTATCTCGGGGTCTTGTTCACGAGTGAGGGAAGGACGGAACGTGAGATTGACAGGCGGATCGGTGCAGCTTCGGCAGTGATGCGGTCGCTGTATCGGACCGTTGTGGTGAAGAGGGAGCTGAGTCGAAAGGCGAAGCTCTCGATTTACCGGTCAGTCTTCGTTCCTACTCTCACCTATGGTCATGAGCTCTGGGTAGTGACCGAAAGGACGAGATCGCGGATACAAGCGCTCGAAATGAGTTTCCTCCGCAGGGTGGCTGGGCGCTCCCTTAGAGATAGGGTGAGGAGCTCAGTCACACGGGAGGAGCTCGGAGTAGAGCCGCTGCTCCTCCACGTCGAGAGGAGCCAGTTGAGGTGGCTCGGGCATCTGTTCCGGATGCCTCCTGGGCGCCTCCCTCGGGAGGTGTTCCGGGCATGTCCCACCGGGAGGAGGCCCCGGGGAAGACCCAGGACACGCTGGAGGGACTATGTCTCTCGGCTGGCATGGGAACGCCTCGGGGTTCCCCCGGAGGAGCTGGAGGACGTGTCTGGGGTGAAGGAAGTGTGGGAGTCCCTGCTTAGGCTGCTCCCCCCACGACCCGGCCCCGGATAAGCGGACGAAAATGGATGGATGGATATTGACCCTCTATCGGCCGTGTGACTTTAGATATCAAACTTTCTGAGTGGCAAAATGTAAAATGAATTTGACAAACACAGCCCAATAACAAAGCTCTTAACATTTAGGGTTCCTTTTTTGTAGTTGAGACTGAAATGAAATTACTTCTTTTTGCTTGAATAATGATGATTATTGACTAACCATATAATCTTGACATTCTAAGTGGCAACACTTGTAGTAGCCTATCCTATATTTAGCCTATTTTTGACCCATAGACTTGACTGAATAGTGCAGTATTAAACGAAAAGAGCTCTAATCCCCTTTATATGTCCCAAAAATCAGATGTATTTAGCCAACAAATGCCATGTAATCACCAGCTTAGCACTGGCCGCTCTCACAGCTATTAGGGTTAATCTGTATCAGATGAATGCGTTATGAAATTAAAGTGTGTGCATCATACATCGTCTTTACAATCAGTGCTGCCTTATACATCAGGTGATATTTAATTCATTTACTCTACCAGCTAAACATTTGGACCCCCCTCTCATTCAAGCGGTTTTCTTTCTACAGTTTGTATAGGCTCTTTGAAGAAAGATATGTGCAATTATTTAGTAAAGAAAAAAGTGAAGTAACTACTAAATATTTTTAACAAAGCAAAAGGTGGGTAATTTGAGGATTTGTTTATAAAATATTAAACTTTTTTTCTTTGCTACATAATCTTATTTCATATATTTGATGTCTTCTGTATGTATATCAAATGTAGAAAGCAGAAAAAAACATTCAGTCCAAACTTTTGACTAGTAGTGTATGTATTTTATAACATGAAGCAAGTTTCATATGAGCTCCTGTGGATTTAAGAGTCCAGATTTTACTGTCATTGTCATAGAAAACAATGGAGTGAGTTTTAGCACCTCAAATAATGCATAGTTTTGATGTACAGCACATATGTCATAAACAGCAGCAGAAAGCCTTTTCTCTGGACCCTCTGGATTGTATGAGGAGGAGGAGCAGGATATTACATGGATTTTAGCATCATCCTCATGTGTCACAGTTCACACTGAAAAAAAAAGGTTGCTGGATTTGCGTAAAAAAGTTATGGACAGCGGTTGCACGCAATAAAATTATGTTTAGGCTTTGAAACTTTTTTCGAACCCCTCTACACATATTTTTCTTGGAACATGAACATCACTTTTTCATGTTGATGAAATTTGAACAAATCATGCTGAATATGCATATTTATCTTATGATACCTTATCATGAAATGTATAAGTATGTATAATGTAATTTAATTGATCTAATTCTGTAAAAGAATACAAAAACAGTCTTTAGTTTTCCACAGTTCTGTATTGTCTTAAACAGAATCAAACACACACAGAGCACAAGTACAGAGACACACAGTTTGGAGCTGGACAGTGTGAAGATTTATTCCAGTGGAGACGCTCTGGTCTCTGCCTGTGGACACAGGAATAACACATGATGATCACATTCTGATGATCTACTCTGTTCTACATGTTTAAATACACTTATAGCACTTATTACTACAATAACGGACCAGAACAGAATCACAAGAACATTAGAACTGTATCTGCAGAAACAAAACTCACCATGTGCTGCTTTTCTTCCTCTAAACACAGTAACAGGGAGGGCATCTGGTATAAAGTCCTCCTAATGCCACATCACCTTGTACAAGTACGATAACAGTTTCAGTAGGAAGTTCATTTTGAAAAATTTTAAAATAATTTTAGTTGGTTTACTTACTTTGTTCATCTGTGGTCTGTGTTTTGTTGGTTCTCAAACATCTTCCTTTTTTCTGAAACATCAACTATAACATTCATGAACTTCCCCACAGCTCCAGCAGAGCTCTGGACGTCACTCTTTGTAGACGACTCTGGAAGCAACACATTCAAATCTTAGTACAAGTGTCACACTCTTGTAGATGGACAGTCAAAAACAATTTGTTTCAAGCTGTCCTTACATTAACTCTAATTTCAAATAAAACAACACAAACATGTTTTAACAATGACGACATTCTAGGCCGGAGAAGCACATAATAAAATCTTTGAAAAGTCTTACCTCCAGATCAGCAGCTCTCATAATCCTCCTCCTGCTCCACACTGTGTGTCCTCTGCTCCTGTAACTGTCCTGTGTCCTGTTACATTTGAATTTTCCCTCCAAAGGTTTTGGGGAGGAGAATTCCAGAGGGAGGAGCCTCACCAGAGATTAAAATAAAGTCATGTTTCCTCAACCTGATTAAAACATGCAGGTCTCACATCGGCCACAATCAAGCGATGTTTGTAAGATTTAAACATGCTTGACAGAGAAACGTAAAAAAGTGATGTTATTGTTGTCAAATTTGTTTTTGCAATTTGAGCAACCCCTCTCGGACCGTTTTTTCAGTGCAGTATCAATTCTAAAGTGGTTAGAGAGGGGACACTAAAATTTCTGTTGATGGACCTGATTCATTCATCAAATTTACTAAACACCATTATTCTTATAGGTAACATTATGAATAATTTTCAAATCTATTAAAACCATTAATTTATGTTAAACACACTTGAAAAACAAAAATCTTAAATGAAATCTACAACATATAACTTTTGCTGATGTCTGGTAAAACTCTTGGCTATTTATACAAAATATTTGAAATGTAACTGAAAAAAAAAAGCCTATTATAATTGGTTTCTAAATGAGTGAATAATGTTTTATAAATGAAGAAGTAATCATTAATTTAAGCTGCAATGCATATTTTTTTAGTGGCTCATCGTCTGCTGGCCTTTGTGACATTCTGACAGCTTTGTCTGCAGTGCTCTGCAGTATGGTGTTGAACCTGTTTGGCTACCAGTGTTTTTGAAAAAACTCTCTCCACATATCTGACCTGTAGATTAACCTTGAGGTGTTACCTGCTGCGGGTCTGTCCCATGCTCTAGGCAAAGCAAAAACATCCAGCTACACGAAGCCCAAACTCTGACAGATAGTGCACCTTTTTTAAAATAAATTAGTAAATAAGTAAATAAAGAAAGAAGAAAAGAAAGAAAGAAGAGTGGCTTGAGTTAGTGAGTTGTGCCAATAGAGCTAAAAAAAAAAAAAAATCTCTGGTTGTTTCATGTCAAAGAGTCTACTCATCATTTGCGTGGAAATATGTGAACAGTGTGTCTCTCTAAACATGTCGTGTTAAGAACACTGTTATTTTTATTCATTATTTTAATTAATCACTGCATTTATATAACACATTTCAAGATACCCAAGCACTTTGCAGTTCATTGTTCATTCACTCAACACTCAGTGGTGGTGATCTACTACTGTAGCCACAGCTGCCCTGGGGCAGACTGTCAGAAGTGAGGTTGCCCATCTGCACCACTGGCCTCTCCGACCCCCACCAACACTCACGCACACACCACTCTCATACAAGGCACTGTAAGTGAAGTGTCTTGCCTGAAGACACAGTGACAGTTTTTGTGACTGGCGCCCCATAGTGGCACCTGGAATTTCCAGCAGCGTCCGATCTAAGAAGCACCCAGACCCGACCCTGCTGAGCTTCTGAGATGAGGCAAGATCAGGTGTTGACAAGCCGGTATGACCACTGTAAATATATGGAGAAAGGTTAGTGTCTTTATGATCAAATAAACATCAGACCATCTTGGTCCAGAAATATATAAAATGACTTTCTCAAATATAATTCATGACTTACAAATAAATCTAACAACATTCACAAAAGCATTTCTTGACTTAAAAGAAAATGTTATGTGATTCACAAAAGTCAGTGCAGTTTTGTTTATTTGCAAACTGATTAACCTGCATCTACAAACCACTGTACATATTTGTGACTCCCTCTGCATTTATTTGTGGAGTTTTGAGAACTTCCTGACATCTATCTATCTATCTATCTATCAACCCAGCGAACTCGCTTGTCTGCATTGTTATTCAAAATGACAAGACCTGGATGATAATTTTCCCTTTTAAGTCACGAATAAAAAAACTTTAAACAAGTTAAATTGTGAGGAAATAAACAAGTTATACTTACAGCTGACGAACCTTCCCCTGCCATTTTCTCCAATCAACCTAAAAATGATCTGGAACCTATGGACTGAAATACTATGCACAATGGTAGAAAGAAAAGACACACACACATTTGTGTATCAAATGCTGTCAGGAAATTCTAAAAACTCCACAAATAAATGCAGGGGGAGTCACAAATATGTACAGTGGTTTGTAAATGCAGGTTCATCGGTTTGCAAATAAATTAAACTGGCATTTGAGAATCACGTAACATTTTCTTTTGAGTGGAGAAATGCTTTTGTGAATGTTGTTACATTTATTTGTAAAGTCCTCTTTGCACAGGACTAATATGACCTGTGGACCTTTGGTGATTTGTAATCATTCTGACCACAGTTACATTTTTTGTGTTATAACATTATAATTAAAAATAAAATGTACAAAATCTAAATGCTAAGGTGTTCATTTACCTTCAAATAGAGAGAAAATCACAAAAATATATATATTGCTATACACTTTTTTTTTTTTTTTTTTTTTCAGGTCTCAGGAGGATATAGAGACCTTACAACAGGAGCCTCCAAACTTTTTCCTCTGGTGAGCTACTTTTACAAAATGAAAATGCCAGAGAGCTACTGGTTTTATGGGTCACAAGAAATTGAGTAAATATAAGAGCCACGGTGAGCCTCAGAAGGGTACAGTTATATTCATTCATTCAACATTTATTAGTGTACAAACTTAAGCATCAAGATCATACATTTACAGTGATAATGGGCATTTAATTAGGATGACCAAAATCAAAAACTAGGACACTGTGACAAAGTGGGCCTTTGTCTCATTTTAAATTCATGTTAATTTATGTTAAATATTTTTATTTTGAAAGGGGACTTTCTTTGCTTTGGAAGTTACCGGGATACTGACCTGGGGGGAGGTACTTCCTGCTGGGCAGAGTATAAAGGGAAGCAGGTGTCACCAGTTAGGGAGAGACTTCTGTGCAGGTTTTTGGTGTTTTTGCTTTGAGTTACTTATTTTTTGTCTATTTGTACTTTTGTTGGTGAACTCTGGAGGTCTGTTTTAAAATAAATGTTGTCTAGGTTAAGGACACTTTTTTGTTGCATCTGCCTCCTTCTTTGACCACTTTGGCCAGCGTCCCCACAGACATCCTCGTGAATTGTGAATCAAGTGTGTAATTAAGAAGAATTGTTCTGCACTCAGCTCATTCATGACTAACACGAGTCAGTACAGCCACATTTTCTTTCTATTTTCGTCATTTTTAAGCAACTTTTCTGTATTTTACCTAAAAAAGTGATAATGTATGCCTCTCTTTACTGTACTAGCTAGTCAGGTTATCTTGGTGTTGTTATTGTAGTTTTCACATGTTATCTGTATATATGTACATGTAACTGTTTCTTCTATTTTGTTGACTTGTATGTGAAGCACTTTGGTCAGCTGAAGTTCTTTTGAATGTGCTGTATAAATAAACTTGAATTGAATTGACTGTTAGCAAGAATCAAATTGGTCAGAAATATGGACATCTGGGATATTTCTTGTATAAAACTGGGACAAATCAATGGTTTTGGATAAATCTGCTGGGACAGGAGACACAGGGTTCAAAGCTGGGGCTGTCCCGAGTAAACAGGGACGTCTACACTTAATCAATCAAATTTCACTTATTGAGCACAATACAATTCTAAATACAATACAATTACAAAATTAGATACAATTAAAATACAAATACAAAAAATAATAATAATAATAATAATAATACAATAAAAAAATAAAATACAATAAAAAAATAAAATAAATAAATACAATATTAAATAAATAACTAAATAAAATATAAAATTTAATACAATTAAATAAATAACTAAAAATATATAAATACATAAATAAAAAAACAACACAATAAAAAAATACAATACAATAAATAAATAAATAAATATAAAATATAAATAAATAATAAAAAATACATAAAATAAAAAAAATAATAAATAAATAAAATAAATATAAATAAAAATAAATACATAAATAAAAATAAATACATCAATAAATAAATAATAAAAAAAATACAATACAATTCAAAAATCACAGTACAATTATATAATCCTTTGGTGAGCTACTTGGAAGAGAGTAGAGAGCTACAGGCTGGAGCCCCCTGCCTTACAATAAACTAGCCCAGTCCACAGTAGCGCTCTGGAGGTGTAGTTGCGCTCTGTGGACGCTACGTGGCAGTAAAACCCCAGTCCTTCCCTCTCCCCTCTGACCTCACCAAGATGGCGGCGCTCGTCACAAACAGCCGCTTCCTCTCATTTTTCCGTAAAGTGGGAAGTTGTTTTTTCAAGTCCATTGTCATAACCCAGGCGGCCACGGCACTGGTCAGGATGGAGTCTGAGAGAGCAGCAAAGGTCTGGCATTTAGTTATAATCATCATGTAAAGTAGCAAATCATGGTTAAATGGTTAAAACAAGCGCCCCTCGTGACCTGCAGGTGCATGTTTTGTTTGTTTACCATCGTCAGCGGTTTGTCTTCAACGCTGCTGCGCTTACATAATCATTTCACGTGTTTTTTTTGTGTTTTTTTTTTGGGGGGGGGATCACAGCTAGCTATTTCAGATTGTAAATTCTAGTTGCTTTGTGCTGTTTTGTTCACAGTTGGAGTTTGCTGTGCAGATGACATGTGAAAGCTGTGCAAGTAAAGTTAGGGGAGCTCTGGAGGCTAAACCAGGTATGACTCAGCAATTTCCACACCTTTTCATGTCGTTAACAGTGATCAGACTTCTCTATTTACTACAGGACAGCCCCAGTTTTGAGCCCTGTATCCCCTGTCCCAGCAGATTTATCCAAAACTAGTGATTTGTCCAAGTTTTGTGCAAGAAATGTTCCATGTGTCTCTATTTTGGACCAATATGACCCCTGCCAACAGTCCCTGTCAAGTAAAATACAAAAAAGCTACTTAAAAATAGCGCTGGGTATCATTATGTATTTGCCGATATGATACATACCTCGATACAGTGAGCTTTCAAATCGATACGATGTATTTCAAAACTATTCGATACGGTTCTATAAAAAGTAAAGGCTAAAATATGATTGTTAAGCCACTTCTTGCGCAAAGTTAATGTGAAAAACTGCAGTTTTAATAATCAAAACAGTGAATATGTCCAATGTACTGCATAAAAGAGTTTTCTTCCTCTACACAAGCAACAAAACTGTAGTGCTGTAACAAAATAATTAAGTAAAATACACCAAAAAATACTCTTGGCAATATACTGATACTGTATCATCACATATTTTGATATTTTTACTTAAAAATTATCAAAACACAAAGAAAATGACCATATTTACTTGCATTAGTGGTGAGTGCAGAACAGTTTTCCTTAATTATGCACTCGTTTCACAATTTTATTATTACCAACCACAAACCAGGATGTCCCAGTTTATTTATTTATATTTATTTTTTTGCATTTACTTTGGAAATCTGGTCACCCTAATGTATCACAACTTGCACAAGAATAAGGGATTATATTTTAACCACCAACCATCTCCAAAATGTTTTATCCTAAAGGGCACATTTCTTAACAAAAAAACAAACAAAAAACATGAATATTCCTTCAATCCATCAGTATTTTACCCAACTAATTTTGTTTGCAGTCTTACATAATCTGTCAAGGGATTGTCATATTATTTTATCAACTTAAAGGCGCACAGTGTAACTTTTCTAGTCTCTGTGGAGATGTTATTGCTTTGCTGGGATTGTTCCACAGTGTGACATCTCTGCAGATCTGACTTGTAACTCGGTGTATTGGCATCACCTACTTGGCTTCACAGAAATAGATCGGTTTAATGCCATACAGTGGGACATTCCAGGCAAAGCAATGACATTTCCATGGGGAAAAGATGGTTGCGGACCCTCCTCCAGAAAAGTTACGCAGTTCACCTTTAAATATTTATGTCACTTTAGACACTGCTATTTAAAGTGATGAGTTAATAGGGTTGGTTGGAGTAACATTTTCTGATGCATGGGCCGTCACCTGTCTCCATGGAGATGTTATTGCCTTTTCTGGACTAGCCAGTCTGATCTGTGGAGAGGTGATCCTGCTCACTGTATTAAAAATTAAGTATATAATTTTTTTTTTTTGCAATATTGACACCTGTAGTTGAATGAAGGCCAGATGCAGATTTAATACTATACCGTGAAAAATTCCTAGCATGGCAGTCTTTGTGTTTTATTTGAAAAATGAGAGAATGTTTATGTGTTTTGTTTTGGTGTGTTGCCAGGTGTGAAGTCCGTCAATGTGGATGTGCAGTCCGAGACTGTTTTGGTGGAGACTGTGCTGACGAGTGCAGAGGTCCAGGCACTTATCGAGAGCACTGGCCGCAGAGCTGTACTCAAGGGCATTGGAGGGTCACACGAAGGTACCACAACTACAAACAGCATTTTCATGATGCACTTGCTTAATTATTTTCTTACTGTCACACCTACTCATGAGTTTGAGCTTCTTGTTATATGCAACATTCTGAAAAGTTTTCACAATCAAAATATATAATATTTTGTTAATCACAATGGTTTATGGCAATGGTCATGGATTATCTGTGAATGAGTGATTTTGTTGTATATATCACACATACTCAAAGAATCAACACTTTTGACTGGTTTTGTTGTGAAAGGTCCTATAATATGCAAAATTGACTCTTCTGAGCTTTAAGACAGGTTATAATGTTGTTATCTCCTCAAAAACATACCTATATTCTAGTGAAGCTTAAAGAAAACACAGTGGAGCACTTTCTGTATTACCACATGACATCACAAGGTGGAACAGAGTGTTTTCTTTTTGAGAGAAGAACTGCAGGATTTGTGTGTTGACCATGTGTGAATAAAACAAACTACAACTTCAGGTGTGATTCTGTTGAGGAAACATTATAACCTTGATCAGAAAATAGTGTAATATTGTCCTTTTTATGGGCCCTAATTGTATATGATTATTTACATTTAAGGAAATATATGTACATAACCCTATATAATATATCCATAATGTAGTTTATTTTACTCACTTGTTGATGTTGACACTGGGTATAGTATAATGTCTGTGTGTATCAGAATGTAAGAAGTCTCTTATTATCATCTAGCCTACAAAGATATAATATTTTGGATTTAATGAACATATACATTTGAACCATAATTATATATTTGTAAATTAAGTGCTCCATTGTTTATTTAAAGTGCATGTGAGGGGGTTTAATGCTTTTCAGTTATTAGTTTGGAGGGTTAGAATATGTTATAAATATTTATTTAATTTATTTAATTTATATCAATCTAGTGACAAAATAGAAAGGAAATGGGATCACATTGTACTAACAAATCCCTCTGTCTATGTCAAAACAATACACAACATTCCAATTCCAACATTCCAATTAGGTGACATTTGTAGCTAAAGAATCCATTTGTGCTGAATAACGGCAAAGATGATAGCACTGATATTTATTCCCAATCATAATATTTACATTCAATCTATTTGTCTATGAATAATGTATGAAAGTTCTCTAAACACAAGTCAGCTGCACATACTGTTTGTGATTCGATACGAGTTTGACCAGAGGTTCATCCTTGACGGTGTTGCCAGGTCAGACTCTTGGTACACATTTTAGCTCTTGTTTCAAAGCCTGTTGGACAATGCTGCTCGGCATTCACTCCCTGACCTGTGTTCACGATGACAGCCCGTGAAGATTTGTAATGCCTTTCCAATTTGAATGTGAACACTGTACACTATTCATATCCATTAGCCGACTACACAAACTGTGGGACTTAAATATGTAAATAAACTAATGTCAGTTTGTAATTTAATCTCAAATGCAAAAGTTTGATTGTTTTAGTAATATATTATGTTTGATTATATTGTTCTGTAGTGGTGTGCAAAAATACTGAAATATCAATATATCGTATTGTTTAATTTGGTATATTTTACTAAATTATTTTCTTACAGCTGCAGTTTTGTTGCTTGTTTAGAGGAAGGAAACACATTTTTGCGAGACATTTGGCACAGTTTTGATGAGTAAAAACAGTGTTTTATATTCACTTTGCACAAAAAGTGGTTTAACAAAGACTTTTAGTATCACAGCCACAATTTAGCCTTTATTTTTTATGAACCGTATCGAATTGAATTATATCGTATTGAATCGTATCGAATCACAAGCTCACTGTATTGAAATATGTATCGAGGTATGACGTTTATAACATTTATTTGCACTGTTAAACCAGTACTGTCATATCATTAACTTATTCCCCAACAATTAACAATTCAAAACAAAACGTTTTTTCTGAATGATCAGCTGTCCTCAAAAAGGCACCATAAAACAGGAACCATTATAAAACAATACTGTAACCAATAAAATATACTGTCAGTAGATAAGAATGGAACTGAGGTTAATTTGCTTAAAGTGTGGCTAAACACATAAACCCCACCCACAATTATGTTTTAAATAGAGCTGATAAACTGGGCAGTGGCAGGAGGACTAAACGAGAGTGAGTGAGGGAGGAGGAGGGCGGGGTCCGGAGATATGAGAGGTGTTTCTAATCATGAACCTTTAACTCTAATCAGGACAGTCTTATGTGATGTCATCAACTACTGGAAACTGCAGAGGCCACTGAAGGCAGCACACACTTAATGACGCATTGTGTAACTTTTCAGGTGGAGGGTCCGTAAAATGCTTTGTTTTTTACTTGAATTGTTGAGATTATGACAGTAATAATTCACACCAGATTCTAGTCAGGGTATTTTAAAAGCAAAAAAGCGTCCTATCTACAATTATATCAGCCTCTCCAAAATATCGCAATAAATATCGTACCGTGAGATGCATATCGTGATAATATCGTATTGAGAGATTTGGATATCGTTTCATCCCTAGTATATTCTGATGCAGTATATCTCCATTTCATTCAAATAAAAAGTGAACTAAAGCTCAAACCTTTGCTCTTCTCCTCTGTCAGACCTGGGAGCGGCTGTGGCCATGCTGTCAGGCTCAGGAGTGCAGGGCGTGGTGCGTTTCCTGCAGATGTCTCCGGAGCGCTGCCTCATCGACGGCGCCGTGGACGGGCTGCAGCCTGGAGCCCACGGCCTCCACGTCCACGCGCTGGGGGACCTTACACTGGACTGTCTCAGGTACGGGGCTCACTATACCAGAATGCTAGGACTGTAGTTGAATGAAGAAGACAACAACAGATATGAGGGGATGGGTTAAACTTAAAGGTGCACTGTGTAACTTTTCTCATCTTTATCAGCGTATCACCTTTGTACTGTTTCTTTACGACCTCTTGTTGTCTTGTTTCTATTTTATTTTATTTCATTTTACTTGTATGTATACATTTATATAATTATGCCTTGTTTGACACCAGACTTTAGCTGTTTTTCCTACATATTTATATATATTTTTTTACCATTTCTATTTTTTATGTTTGTCATTTTAATATATTGTGATGTGTGTGCTACTGTGTCCAAGTAGTGTCCCTTGTGGACCAGTAAAGTTTGTCTAAGTCAGAGGTCACCAAACTTTTTTCTCTTTTGGCCACATTATCGCTCCTGATTGTGATGAGGGGCCTGGGGTCATGTAGGCTGTATAACAGAATTGTTTGACCCTGACAGCACAGATTATATTCTTTGAAAACCACTACACTTTCTTCACATATCAGACAAACTTACACTGAACAAAAAAATAATCGGTCATCCACTGTTCTTTGAAAACTCGGCACTCTCTGTCAAGTTTTTGTACTTTAACATGAGCCGTTTTGCTGTCCTTGACTGCTAGGGATGTAACAATAACTGTGATATTGTGATATCATTTTGTCAAAGTCCTCACAATAATATTGTGGACCATCACAATATATCGAATTACAAGTCTCTTTGCTTGCCAAGGGCCAGAGTCAGCCCGCAGGCCTTTGTTTGATGACCCCTGATCTGGTCTTTTCAGATTGTGGGTACATTACATGCTTGTCTTCATTAAGATTTCATTGCTTTACCTGGAAATTTCCACAACATGGCATTAAACTTATCGGCCAAGTATTTCTTTTATTTGTGTGTTTTAATACTTAAAATGACTGTAAAGGGGTCACCTCTCCACAGACCTGACCTGCCCCCTGGCCTTGTGTTGTAACTTCCAGCAGAAAAGTTACATGGTGCACATTTAAACATTTAGAAGTGTATTGACATCAACATTAAAATAAATTGTCTTAAACGATGAAACAATAAACAACTAAAAAATATTCTTACTACTTTTTTTTAAAATGTGGTAAAACATTATTTGTACTTTTCCACAGCTGTGGAGAGCATTATAACCCACTTGGACGGGCCCATGGTGGACCAGGGGACTCTGAAAGGGTACGCTCTACTTTTGGAACTCTTTTAAGATCACTTGTCTAATAATAATTCAGTTATAATTTGTGGGAGGGCTATGTGCGGGTGATAAAATCTCTACATAATACAGTCAGTGATGGAGCCTATCATTGTAAATCTGAAGAGAATGTCCTCAGAGCAGTCGTAAAGTAGGTCTTCTCTTTCCCTATTGGTGGAATGTTAAATAGCCAAGCTGCAGGTGCTGTCTTTGTAATAAAGTCTGTAAGGAGTGCCACTGTAAATTTAGTTTTATTTATTCCCACAGAGCAGACAGCTTTAATAATTCATGCTTTAATGTCATCTGCAGCACGTCGGAGATCTGGGAAATATTGTTGCCGGTGAAGATGGAAAAGCTTCGTTTAGACTAGAAGACGATCAACTCAAGGTACATACAGTAACTTAAAGCTGCACTATGTCACTTTTCTGGTGCGTCCACAAACCAGTCTGTCTCCATGGTGATGTTGTGTGCTCAGAATGTTGCCCAGTATGGCTTTAAACTTGATTAGTCTGCGTTTATTTCATTATAGGTGATGTTACCGCTCAAAATTACTACTGGTAAATTAGTTTGGTGGTGTCACTTCTCCACAGATCTGACCTGTAACTTGGCTTGATGGCAGTTCCTGCTGTTTATTTCCATTTAATAGATATGTATTGATGCCATATGTGGAATATTTCTGGCAAAGCAATAACATAGCCACATAAAAGCTGCAGGTGAGGGACAATGTAGTAGAAAAGTTTACTTTAACTAACTAACTAAAAGAAAAAGAACATGTCTGGATCATTCTAGATGCTTCTTTTAAAATGCAAGATGAAATAATGCAGAGGATATTTGCACGGTACAAAAGAGACTTACTACCTTGCATAAAACAAACTGTATTTTACTGTATAATGAGCTGATGCATTTGAATAGTATGTGCTGTCCTTTCCTAGCCAGGCTGGTGTCACCTAGTGCCTCCTCTCAATTTCGTTTCTCTCCAGCGACTAGATCAGGAATCAGAATACAATAGATGGTTCGCAAAAACCCCGGAAGTGCAAGTTCGGGCACCAGCCAATCAGCGAAGAGTGATATATTCAGTGTTGGCAACGATTCACGAGATCAAGGATTTAAAGCCGGAACATCGAGAATGTTTGGTGAATATCATCAAGGGGAAAGACATTATTGCCCTTCTTCCTACGGGATTTGGGAAAAGCTTCCAGTTTGCCCCGTTAGCGGTGCATTACATACGTCACGACCAAATAGCAGCGACTGGTTAAATGACAAAAAGTACCCACGTACCATCGAGCGAAGGAATTCCAAAGCTGCGAGGTCAGACAGTTTCTACGAAGTGAAACAAAGTAAAACCGGCTGATGAATCAGGCTCGTCCTTTCCCCCAAGACGTTCTAAACAGGTCTGAAACTGGTCTAAAAACACGTCTAACTGCAGCTGACCTGTTCTTAGAGGCTCCTTCTCATGAGACAGGGAGCTCTTGATTCCAAGCTGAAAAACAGAACCCAAAGTTAGTCAGTTTTGGTTTCCGAATTTTTTTATTATCAACATTCTTATCAACAGACTCCCAGATTTTCCATAGTTTTTGTCTTCACCCTCTCCTCTTGGATCCCCATTTCTCACACCAACAGTAATAGTAAAAAAAGGAGCTCATTTGGTAGAAGCGATCACTCACTTAGCTTCTGTTCTAACTGGTATTGCATACATGTTGTGTCCTTGGACAAGACACTTCATCCACTTTTCCTAAATGAAAATATGCAATGTTGTGAAGTAGTTGCTGAGGCCATTGGCTCAGAACAACAGCCACAAGTTTTCAGACTGTGGAGTGTTTTGAGTTTGCAATACAAACATGGATTATATTAGTCCAGTACATTTTTGTAGTTTATTTAGTTTTAGTCATCAGCATGCTCTTTTTGCCAATTCTACTCTGGATAATTAGGAGAGGGAGACATAGGGAAGGGCATCCAATATGATCTTGTGTGTTTACATTTTCTGATCCTCTGTAGGTGTGGGATGTGATTGGCCGGTCTTTGGTCGTGGATGCTGGAGAAGATGATTTGGGCCGGGGCTCTCATCCTTTGTCCAAACTGACGGGAAACTCTGGAGAAAGGTGAGAATTGTGTGAAACAAAACAACTCCAGATATGTTTTTGAGGAGGTAACAACATGATAACCTGACTTACAACGGAGAATTGCTATAGCTGTATGTTTTTTACGGTCTTGTACCAGTGTGCACCCCCAGCGTGCAGCTTGTTCGCAACAGAGTGTGCCCTTGTGTATCACAGGGCAGGTTAAACTTCTTAAAACATCCTACCTGTCCATCTGTCTTACGTCAGCGTGCTGCTCCTCGCCTTTTCACTCTCGCTCTTCCCTGCTTATAACACACATCAGCTCCCTCTTCAATGCGCGCTGATAGAAGAGCAAGACGAAATGAGAAGCAAACACTAATCTAAGTTGATCTGCTTTTTTGGCACGAAGCAGGTCTACGCGACATGTGGTTGAAGTTTGCCTGATAAAAGTGCATAGATGCATCTGTATTTGTCACAATGTGCGTTTGGTAAATGTGCAGAGGCTGATTAATCCCACTGCAAAACCAGTAAGAGAATGTAACTCCAGTTAAGAACTTGAAACAACAGGTTTAAAAATCCTACACACTTTCTTCACTTTCTTCACAGTTTTCTGTAAAGTGCCAGTGGAAGTTCTTTTAAAAAAGGGGCTCTCAAACTGTGGGTGAGGGTCCAAAAAAGAGGCACAGAGTGTTTAAGTGCACAAGGTACACAAATCAGGCAATTCTGAAAGGCTGTAGTTGCTGCAGAATTAATTGTGTTAGTTCTATTTTTTGTCTACCAACACTAGATCAAAACAAAAATAACAACTGTTTCCTATTTACTTTGTCATTTTTTCAAGACTGGCCTGTGGCATCATTGCTCGATCAGCGGGTCTCTTTGAAAACCCAAAGCGGATCTGTGCGTGTGACGGAGTGACTCTCTGGGAGGAGAGGGACAGGCCCATAGCCGGAAAAGGTCGAAACAAAGCCAACATGGACACACCAGCTGCTCACCTGTGACCTTTGAACTTTACACCTGAAGGGGTCACTTACAAAACAAACTGACCAGAAACTGAAGAGGAGCTTTGTGCACCGCAGCAGGTGACGGAGACTGAACACACACCATATCAAAACAGGGACTAAACTTGTAACTAAACCTGAACTAGACCGTGACTAAACCAGGTCCAGGTCAGGACTAAACCAGATCAAACCAAATCAAATTAGGACAAGTGTGAACACAGCCAGAATGTACATGTTAGCAGATAAACCAGTGAAAATACCTACCTCTGATAGCCGACAAAGATCAGTTTTCCTCGAAGTGTCATTTGAAGATCTTAAAACTAATTGGGATGTTAAAGGTGGAGGGTCCACCACATGCTTTTCTCCATGGAGATGTTATTGCTTTGTCTGAAATGCTTCACAGTATGGCTTTAAACTTTTCTAATTTCACTGAGACCAAACCAGGCCACGTTGGTCAGAATACCTGTTTTTCTAGGTATTTTTGAGCTATAAAACCACCTGTAATCAAATAAATATAAGGTAGAAAGGCAGAAAGCTAGAAAGGTGACGGACCCTCGACTAAAAAGCTACATAGTGCACCTTTAACTTCACAAAAATTAATATCTGTTTTTTGTGAATCACCTGGTAAAGACAATCGCACAATATGTTCTCTCACGTGCCTATACATGTCCTGCAGAAACCAACTCTTTTTGCTGCTCCTCGACATTTTTACGACGTTATCCTCACTATTCAAATGTTCATATATTGAAAACAATTATTTCAGTAATGGAGACGATGTATTGCCCGTCTCTCGTTAAAAGCACTTATACATGATCAGTCAGTGGTCTAATTATAAAACTATTCAGCGGGACATGGTTAAGAAGTTAATTTCATTTGCTCCGCTCGATCCTTCCTTGTCAGAATATAAGTGCTCTGTGAACAACAATCTTTAACAGGCTTTTAATCTATGGTTTAGAGTTATGTGCACTTATATCATTGTGTACTCATGAGTTCAAAGTAGCAGACAGCAGGAGCATTAAGGCTGACTGTTATGGACGCTCCTGTAAATGCTTTGCTTTGTAGTAATTTGACTCTACTTAATAATTCTCGGAGTATAGTTTTGGTTTAATGTTAAGTTGAATCTAAGCTATTTATCTGTGTTTGAATGACACAAATGACAATTGCCAATGTCGTTATGTGATTCTTGAGTTTCATGGAAGTAGAAATGTAGTACTGGCTACATTTGAAAAAGCACTGTTTAAAGACCATGGGTGTCTTTGCCAAAATGTACATCAAAGGTTTGTAGGTTTGTTGAAACATTATTATTTCAAACATATGGAGATTTTATTTTAGTTAACATAAGTGTGTGATTCAAAAGTCACCAGTAATATATGATGCTGTGTTTTTTGTTATTGTAAACTTTAAGCCTACATCAAACTCTTCCACATTCACGAACACAAAACTGCATTTCCATATGACCCTTATTTATCATCAAAAAGCATTTAGATATATACACATTGTTGTCAATAAAGTCACGTACCGGTGGCACAGTGGCTCAGTGTTTGCCTCACAGCCAGAAGGTCTTAGTTTCAATCCTGGGGCGTCATGTGGCCTTTCTGTGTGGAGTTTGTATGTTCTTTCTGTGCCTGCTCCAACCACTAAAACATGTTCAATCGTTCTGCCCTCTGGGGCCAGGACTCCCCTGATATTCATTACTACTATAGTTTAGGACAGTGTGGATGTTTACACTTAAAAGGCTGATTGTTTCCACTGTGGTATTGAAGTAGAAACTGAACATTAAGCTTTATCCCAAATATCACAATTGGGTTTGACATTTTAGTACTGTAGCAACTGCTACTTAAGGACTGGGCAATGAATCAAATTTTGGGGGAGAGCAGATGGAAACAAGCCTTAGTGAAATCTGGTGTAAAGCGTCTTGTCTTTGAGCTCATGGCGTCCACACATGGGCCCTGTTAAAAGAACTAATAAACTAAACATTTGAATCAAGATTCAGTCATGTCTAATGGTCAATGATCCGCTTGAGTGTTTTTAATGGAGAGGCTCTGTCAGTAAACACACGTGGTTTGGAGCAGAGTTCAGACTTTGTAGGAATAAGTTTGTCTTTTTTGTGTTAAATGACAATGACTTAAAAGTTCATGTTGACATTTTTATATATATTATGTCAATTTTGAAAAGAGCTATTTTAATTTGAAAAAGTATCCACATGAGAAAATGTGTGATTGATTTTTCTCCATATCCCCCAGCCTATGATTATTCTCTACTTGAGCCGATTCAATATGAAACCAAAAGATGGAGCGAGTGACCTGAGTAGCAGAGGGAGGAGAGGAATGGGGGAAGGCAGAGTCATATTCCCTGTGGAGTGAAAGCATCAGGGGCCAGTGTAAGTGAGAGGGGCTGGCTGCTCTTTCAACATGGAGCTTCAATATTCTGTTCACAGTGCAGCCCTAATGTATGTACAACCTCAAGGTGCTCAAGATACAGACCTCTGTGACTCTGCACCAGTCTACACTCTGTGCTGCTGAACTGTGCTCATTATAGTCTTGTCACATTACTTAACCAAATCTATTTTGAGAGTAAGAGAAAAGCCCAATATTTGATTACAATTTTGATTCTAAAAATTACAATGTACAATAAAAACACATTTTATTATAAAATAGCATATTATTTTCGACACAAAATCACAATAGTTTCTGTAATGATACTTCATGATTCTAATCTATACTACTACTGAAATAGGAAATCAGGAAAGGTTTGTCCAGTTTGTGTCTTTTTCTCTGCATCAGTACCTGCTTAAACCAATATCAAGTTTTCATACTAGTTTTATTTTTCTTTTAATATAATATGAAGATCAGGTTCAACATTTGTGAAATTGGTTTTGGATATTTCAACTTTGTCATTTTCTATAAACTCTGTATTATTTTTAATAAGTTCAGACTGATTCACTGAAGTATAAAGTATTTTTTTGCTCTTACACAAATCTCATGTCCACTGGAAATTGTACTGATACACCATTTGCCTTGAAAATAATAATATTTGCACTTTAAGCATTCCGTTAAATTAAAATAAGTATCATTAATGATCAATTTGTCTCCATTTCATTGTATTTAAACTAACCCCTCTTTGCACAGTGCTTTAAACCATGTTATAATATTGATACCGCCTCAAAAACATACCTGGAGTTGAATGACCCTTTATTAGTAGTATTTCTATGCTTTATTCCACCTTGTGATGTCATGAAGCTGCAGTTCTTAAGTTAACAACTGCCTTTTACCTTTAGTTCAGTAGAGATTGTCAATTCCAGGGCTGAAATCATCCAAATGACTCTAGTAAAGGTGTATGAAGTTCCTGTATTACCACATGACATTACAAGGTGAAAGAGTGCTTCCTCTTTGAGAGAAGAACTCAACCTAAATATCCAGGGCTGTGTGTTGAACATGTGTGAATGAAAACAAAAAAACACAACTCCAGGTATGTTTGTGATGAGGAAACATTATAACACATCAGAAAATTGCCTAATATGGGACCTTTGACTAACTATTGCTTTTTTTTTTTGCTTGTGTACTTATTAATTGAATATTGGACATTGAAGGTTAAGTATAACTTCATGTTTGCTTACACTTTAAACTTAAAATCTCCACAAAATCAAAATACTAGCACATTACAGTGTAGTAAATGCGTAAGACCTGCTTTAGTCAATTGTTTAATGCTTGAAATTAATAGTGGAATTCATTGTGCATTATCACCATTATTATAAAACCAAAAATGAGTCAGTCTTGTCCCTTTTTAAACTGACTGTGGACGTAACCATTGCATAGACCTTATGTGCAAGATTTTCCATTACTTTGTGAGAAATGTGGTAAAAGGTGTCAGTGTATAAGACCACATCCTATTCATTCTTTTCCTCAGAGGGAACTTGCCTTAACTTGCATCTCACTTGTGTCTAACTCTTTTGAAGATTCTCTAGGCTATTTCTGACAACGTCTACAACACAGTGACCAGTGTCCATCTATTGTATTATCAGCGCTCTTCTCTCATAGATGTGTTTCGATTTCAACTCTTAAGAAAACATATTGCCTTTTCAAGTCAGACCTGTTTCGGATTAAACTATAACACACTTAGATTATCATTTTGGCCACTGTAAACTACAAACTTGACCTAATACAGCTTAATAATAGAAACCGGTCCACTGACTTCTTGTTCAAACCTGCAGAACTACTACTTCTTCAATTTTCATTTAGTGTTTTTATTGTTCAATAATCACGTGACATTATGTACTGTTTTTTTGTTTGTTTGTTTTGTCTATTTGTTTTGTAATTAACCACAAGTAAGTACAAAGCAGTGGGCGGGGATAGGGGGTAGGCGAACACTGACATTTTCTGAGCATTTTTAGTCAAACACAAATGCATGAATCAGTCAGTGAACACAAGTTTACATCTCTGGGTAAGACAATGATGAGGGAACACTGTTGTAACATCTTTTTTGTACGATCATAAATGATAAACTTTTGTGCCTTCTTCATTACAATTATTAGTTTGTACGACCATCAACGAAAACAAAAAATCCTTAAATTTTTCATTCTCATTACTGTTTATTTTGTATGATCATAAACGATAAACTTAGTGCCTACTTTAACATTATTATTAGTTGATATGACATAAACAAAAATATATTTCTGCATTTATGTATATGTGTGTTATGCATATGTGTATATATATGTATACTGATTATATGTACTGGATATCTTTGATGCATATATGTATGTATACATGTGTGACAGGTAAGCACTCCAAAGGTGATTTAAAAAAAAAAAAAAGTGTGAACCATGTGATTATGAAAAACAATTTGGGTAGGACACTGTTTTTGTTTTTTTTTTTAACTTCATCCTACTCCTTTTGTAGCCAGGCTGGCACCACCTAGTGCCTCCGCTCAGTTTCATTTCTCTCCAGTGACTAGGTCAGGAATCGGAATACACTAGACGGTTTGCAAAAACGCTGGAAGTACAAGTTCGGGCACCAGCCAATCAGCGAAGAGCCATACATTCAGTAATGATTCCCAAGATCGAGGATTCAAAGCAGGAACAAAGAGAATGTTTGGTGAATTTATCAAGGGGAAAGACGTTATTGCCCTTCTTCCTACGGGATTTGGGGAAACCTTAATATACCAGTTTGCCCCATTAGTGGCGCATTACATACGTCACAACCAAATAGCAGCGATTGGTTAAATGATTTTTAAAAAAGTACCCGCCTACTGTCAAGCGAACGAATCCTAATGCTGTGAGGTCAGATGGTTTCTACAAAGTGAAACCGGCTGATGAATCAGGCTACTCCTTTTGAGCCCCAGGTCCCAAATATGTTCATGTACATAACCCTGTTTTTGTTACTGTTGTTGAATTTTGTTGCACCTTGCTCAAACAAATAAAATGAATGAATAACATGGTAAAACACAAAAAAGTTTATTTTACACAATAGCCTATGCCCTCTTTAAACCAAAATTCCAGCCTGTAGTTTATATTCACCTTTCAAGTGTAAGCAACGTGACTTTAAACCCACCTAATCCACTTGTTGCCAGTTCCACAAACCCCGTGGCTGTTTCATTGTCATGCAGATCACTGTACAAAACGTGCCTTCGTCCCTGCGGTGCGTGGTGCGCTGGAGAGGGATTTCATGTGTAATTTTGTGAGGGTACAAGCAGCAGCAGCAGCAGCATCCTCCAGCCAGAGCAGCCCTCCCCCCTCTCCACTCTCCCTCACCACCAGAATGCCCGACGACCAAACGGAAGCAGGCGCTACCATTTTGAAATACAGCAACGCCTAGGTAAGATGGTAGATTTTTGGTATTTAATCTTTGCCACCTTGCTCGTAATGTTATCGTAAATGACACCGAGCACTTATATTCCGAGCCGTTGCCATGCGTAATTGTTTTGGAGGCGTTTTCGCTTTGTCCGCGGACTTCTCCGGTCCTCTGTCGCTACCACACTGTATCCACTGTGCAAAAATGTGATTGTCTTCTTGTGCACTGTATCGATCCGCTATTGTTGCCTTGTTGCTCGCGTTGTTACGTTAACTTAAACATCCAGCACGCGTTGTACATGGACATTATAGTTCTGTTTGGTTAGTTTACATTTTATAGCTCGCCTTAGGGTTTGTTTTGTTTTCGCCGAAACCGCTAAGCATCCCCCGCTTCTCTTTTTGCGCATTTCACCTTATGTAGAAACGTGCACAGTGCCTCAGTGAACTCGGTTTCTCTTTAATAAAACGCGTTAACAATGAATTTGCCAGCGGAAAATGCCACAGGGGCAAAAATAAGTTGACTCAAGTAACGTGGTGCTGCGTCATCATTTTGGTTATGCCTGAAATGAACCTGAATTCGCAGCCATATGTAAAAGCCCACTCAGTCAGTACACGGGGTGCAGTGGACAGGTTAGTAGGTTTAGGTTATACAGTAGGGGCCACACAGTCACTCTGCGCATTCGGGCGTGCATTGGTGCAGCTGCTTGGAGCCGAAACGAAAAATAGCCCCGATCAGCGGTGTCAAGTTCCTCTTTGCCCTCTTTGATTTACAGCTGTCATAAAGACTGTTCAGAAGACAAGGTGTTGCTTAACCTGGGTCATCTTAACATATTAAGATCATGGTTTTCATTTTTAACACGTCGTTTCTCTCACTATCTAAATGAATGAATACAGAACACTATGTACCCACAACTCTAGTTCACAGGATCCAGCTGTTTGCACCCTCTGTCTCTCACAAGTCTCTGCTAGTTTATTGTATGATTAAGCACAGGTCAGTGTAGTCTTCCCTGGGAGCTATTTTGAGAACGTTCAAAGTCCTTATGTTATCAGCTGAGACCAGAAATGATTGGGTGAAATAAACCAATACACAACGTAAGCAAGCAATCATTTAAAACGTTTATGGTCACCGATGAGAACAGGTAAAGTCCGACAGCGAAGCAGACGCCACTGCAGGTCTCGCTCTCAGTTGCTCGATATCTTTTGCCACACCACCACTTAGTCGAATAGGAGTGGTTACTAAGTGGTTGTTAACATCAGATATAGCCTGTACTTACTCCTCTATGTTATCTCTTCACAACATGTCTGTGTTTCTCCACAGCGCCATGGACAAGAGCCACACAGTGAAGCTCTTTGTGGGCAACTTGGCGCTAGACACGACCCAAGAGGAACTGTCGGCCATCTTTGAACCCTATGGCCAGGTGGTCAGCTGTAGCGTTCTGCGGCAGTTTGCCTTTGTGCACTTACAGGGCGAGGGAGCGGCCGAGCGCGCCATCAGAGAACTCAATGGACGCGAGTTTCGGGGCAGGAATCTGGTGGTGGAAGAGTCGAGGGGAAGGCCGCTTCACTCCACCAAAGTGTTTGTGGGTAATCTGAGTGGCATGTGCACCACCGAGGACCTGCAGCAGCTCTTTCAGACCTTTGGGAAGGTCCTGGAATGTGACAAGGTCAAAGGTAAAATAACAAAGTCTGGAATTTACATTGAGCATTGTTTGAACTGAATGAACTGAATCTCACGTCAGTGTGAGAAGTATATTTTAATATTCTCTTCTTTTTGATTAACCTTCTGCACATTGCTAACTGTTGGTCACGGTCTGTGTCTTTTCTCAGGTTATGCCTTCGTTCACATGGAAAATAAGGAGGACGCACTGCAGGCCATCGAAGCTCTTCATGGCACCTCGTTCAAAGGGCGCCCCCTGTCTGTGGAGCTATCCAAGGTTCAACCCAGCAAGCAGACACCCACAGGGAAGATCCCGTGTGTGAACTGTGGTAAGCAGGGGCATTACGCTGGCGAGTGCCCCGTGGGGAAGCCCTCTCTGGAGCAGTACCAGAGCCAGGCTGCGGTCCTGGCAGCTGCAGCTGCTGCTGCTGCAGGTCTGCCCCTCCAGGTCCAACAAAGTGTGCACAACTCTGTCTACAACACCTCTACGTTTGACCCTACGTACGCCGCGCTCACCGGGATCACCACCGGCACACGCACTGACGGGAACCCGGTGAACCCAGCCGTATACGGGGCCCTGGCCAGTCAGGTGTACGGTGCTAATGTTGCCAGTCAGCTTTACGGAACAGTTGCCAACCAGACAGGGCTGACGTCAGGTGCTACCCAGGTCTACAGCTCAGTGGCCCCCAACATCTACGGGCAGGTGGCTGCTACGCCTGCCGCCGCTGCTGCTGCTGCAGCGGCCGCTGCTTACTCCACCCCGGTTTACACCCCGACCATGGCCAACGCGCCCGTCTACCTGGCAGCCGCCCCAGGTCTTGACATGCAGACTGCAGCTGCTGCACTAAACCCCGCCTACACTATGGCTCCTGCCATTTACAGTGCCGCCGCCCCAGCCTACGCCCACCTCAGCGCCATGGGGGCGGACCCCACTGCGGCCTTATTCGAGGCTGCGCGGCAGGCACACTACTTCGCCCAGGGCCAGCAGGTGGTGGCGGAACAACAGAATGCAGTGGTGGCGGCGGCTGCAGCTGCAGTGGCCAAGTCTGGAGAGAGGGACCGCAGCCCCCTGAGGAGGTCAGCCCCTCTGCTGCCAGACCCTGTCATCAAACCCTTCATGTACCAGAGAGCAAAGCCTCGGAGACCACTCCTGCCCACACCAGCAGGGCGCGCTGCAGAGGAGGCAGTGGAGGCCGCAGAGGACCCCATGGCCAGGTAGAACAACAAAAGCCCGATCGTCATGTAGCACACAATTGTTTTTCATTATTGTAAACTACTGTTTGTATTTTCCCAGTAACTTGAGCGCTTGTTCCTGTGTAGGACTGTGTAAACTCCTCCCTCATATCTCTCAGGTATTATGCGGAGTACTACCAGCAGCTGCAGCAGTACCCTCAGTTCCAGTACTACCCTCCTCCTGGTGCCATGGCTCTTCCTGGGATGCCTGGAGTGACTGTGCCCGCGGTACCCGCTGTCCCTGCGATGCCCGCTCAGCCTGTGGCGGCGCTGGATGCTCTGAGGCCCGTGGCTGCGCTGGACGCCCTCAGACCAGTGGTCCCCACCGCCGCAGCAGTGGCGGCTGCCATGGCTGCGCCCAGGGTGTATGAGCCGCCGTTGCCGCCGCCCACGCGCAAGGAGGCCATCCTCCGCCGCCCCGAACTCTCCCTTCACACGCCTGAGCCCCCCTTCCGATAGTCGCACTGCCCTCCCCCCAAACCCGTCTGCCCCCACCTCCTCAGCAGCTGTAGTGTGAATGTGTGTGTGTGGGCTCCAGTGTGTGGCGGTCAGGCCTGGGGCTTTGGTTGTATTAACCTGCTTAAAGAGGGCTAGGGCTGGTTCTGATCGCACACTCACAGTGCAGCCTCAGCACTTGACTCCTCTGTCTATGGGCATTCTTTGATTTACTTTACGGTGCCAGTCTCACAACAGTGCCAGTATTAACAATTCATTGCCTTTTTTCTGCAACCCAGTTATGATTTTCTAGGGCCAAAATTCAAAACAATCTTTCAGCCATTCTCTTTAGGCCTAGATAATCAGTTAGGGCAGCTACGTTGCAGCCTTTTGCCTTATGTTGAGTGGTATTACTGTATTTTTCATGTACCAGAGTGAGTCCTGAGCAGTGCACTGGCTGCACTGTGCACGAGCCAGCAGAACCAGGCTGTTTCTTTGGAGATGTCTGTGTTGAATGTAAAGTTAGTCTGACTGAATGAGCTGGATGTTTGGGCTCCTGACTTTGCAGTGCACAAGCGCAGCAGCTCCAGTGGCGGCTTGCAGACAATAGTGAAGCACATGTTAAACGTACTGTAATGTATGAGCGCTCCTCTCCTCCACCCTCTCCTCTGAAAGACACTGCTTCAGCTCTCATTACAGCTGCCTACCTCCGACACGCCCCCTTCAGTGTTTGTTGTGTTCACTTTTACCCAGTCAGCAGCTCTGCTCCAAAGCTGCAGAGTCAGCGCTTTAGTTTGGGAGGACTATGACTGTACATATTTTGGATGTCCTACATATTCAGATGCCTTTTTTAAATTAGTACATGATGATAATAATAATGTGTTCTTTGTTTTTAATGTAGTTTACAAGTCAGTGTGGGGCGCAGTAATTGTACAAAGGCCCCTGTGTGACTACTGAATGAGCTGTTTACAAAGGATCTTTACACTGCATCCTCTATAGACTTATGTGATGACAACTATGTGCCTATAAGCTTTGAGTGAAGTGCATTAAGCGGAGGGATCTCCCATTTTAAGTGCTTTTTACTTTACTAATCATTTCAAAAGAGGGTACAGGAGCATTTCCTACGTACTTGCACTTGTTTAACTTTCGTGTAATAGGTTTGAAAAGCCACAACTTGAGCCTTAAAGGTTCATATGAGCGAACAACAGTGATAGCACCAATGACATGAGATATGGGGCAGTGTCTTTTAGCAGTATCCTCCTTAAATCAGACGTGCTTCAAATTGTAGTTGCAAAAAAATCAGACAAATGAGTTATGCGTCTTTGAAAACCTTACATATTCATTCATTTCTCGAGGGCATATCTCACTTGTCTCGTTCTCCATGAAGTGTTTTTCTATATAATGGAGAAATATTTTTTGCAAGACTCTTTGACAGCGGTCTGGGCACATGGACGTACCCCTCCCCTCCCCCCTGTGGTTTTTAGTGGCTAAGTGACTTTTGCATCTCACAGTGTAATCTTTGTGTGTCCTATATACAAACACATACCAGTTGCATCCTTTGTAGAAATATGTGGTTTGCGAAATGTCTTGTTTGCCATGTTTAAGACCGTATTTTTAGAGAAGTATTTAATTTTTCTTTTTTAGGAAAAGAACAAAATCCGGCATGCTTTTTACTGAGAATATGTATCCTATAATCATTACTCGAATGATAATAAAGAATGTTTGGCTGACTACTGTGGTAAAAGAAAGCAAGGGTTCGGACATTTCCCCTTCTTCTTCCTCTTTGTCTTTCTGCACTGTCTGTTTCTCCTCAGTAAAACGACTACCAGACCCTTTTGACTGAGGATCCAGGGGGACACAAGTGTAGATGCTGCCCCAGCTTTGCCCTCTTTGGTCAGACAAGTGCGGTTCGGTGCTCCCATCTCTCTCTCCAGCCTCTTTAACTCTGAGCTCACATCTGAGATCACATTTGTGCAAATTTTCAAACATTTGGGAGGGTAAACAGCACAGTGAGTTCACGTTGAGAGCTGGTGAGAGGCGCACAGATAGAATGGCTACATTTTGATCTGTGGAGCAGTGCTTTTTCTGTCACGGGGCTTACCTCTGGGTTGTCTGGTCTGGTCTGGTTTTGGTCTGGTCTCCCTTCTGCACCAAATTCTCCCCTTTTCCGTGTGTCCTTGTGTCTACTCTCTACTCTTAAACCTACCTGCATGCGTGATACTCTCTGTAACTCTTTCGCTCAATACAAAAAATCCAAAAAGTGAAAAAAAAAAAAAAACAGTCCAGATCTGACTAACTATCTCAACTGAAATAGGTACCACCTTCCGGAAGCGTGATCCATGATGGGGACGATGTTTAGCGCGACGCATCCACAGTCTCTCTCTCTCTCTGTCTTCGGACCTTCAAGGTAAATGAAAACAAAACAGCCAAAAACCAAAAAAAAAGCACTTACCTGACCTCTCCCCTCACCTGACCTTTCACCTTTGACCTGTACCTTCCTGCTCAATCACCAACTCACCCCTCCCTCCTTCCCCTCTTTCTCTCCTACATTCTCCCGCTCTGCTCACTCGTCCACAACCCTTCACTTGTATCTGATGGAGCAAACAGTCCCTTTTTCTCTCTCACGTGATTGTTGTTTCGGAAATATGCAGTGTAGTGATGAAGTTGTGTTCATCAGTTTACATAATACTGAATAAAAGGCCCGTAATTGATTAGATAAATGTAAACAAGAGCCTTAAAGGAGAATTAAGCGAAACTAATTGCATATAAAAGCCTTATAAGGTCCAGATAGATAAGCATTGGTCTATATACAATACAAAAAGGTTAGTAATGCATTTATTTAAGCCCGATATTACTCTATTTTCAGATTTGTTTTGTTGTTTCCTCATCACAAACATACCTGGAGTTGTGCTTTGTAAATGAGCCTGACTGATATGGTGCTAAGTGCTGATAGCCAATACACAAGCCAATATATTTTGTGACGTTAAAATTCATTGGTAATCTTCAATCTTGACTCTATTAGATTTTAAATTGGGTTTGTTTAGGTGATATTTACTGTTATTCTGCCTCTTTACGTCATATTTAAAGACAGCAGGTCGGCATAATGGCATTTTGGCATGACATTCTTACCTGTAAACAAAGTAAACTACCGCTAATAATGTTTAGGAGTTAAGAGATGTATTTACATCATGCGTGCCGTGGTAATTAACTATATGTGTAAATGCCGATTCACACCTCTAATCACAGCTCATTTACATATCAGTGTAACATATTTGACGCAATAGAGAGTCTAAGCTTCATAACGAGGTATAACATACCCACGTGGCCCATATCGGTACGATTTAGGCCAATAACCGATGTCTGCAGTTGCCCATATCGGCTGATAATATCGGCCAAACAATATATCGGTCAGTCCTTAGTTTAAATCACTCATGTTTAACACAAACTCATATTTACAGAACGTCTCTCACAATGAAAACACTCTCTTACACCTTGGGACATTATGTTTCACTCCTCAAATTTCAAATCTGTAATGAACAAAAGGTACAGTAAAAGGTAGCGGTTAACATGAAAACTACCGCTTCATGACGTCACAAGGTGGAACAGACTAATAATAAAGAGTTACTCAGACATGTGTGAATGAAACAAAACACAACTCCAGGTCTGTTTTTGATGAGGTACAACATTCTAACATGGCTCACAACAATCAGTTTTGTGTAATATAGAACCTGGAGATGTTATTGCTTTGCCTGGAATGTTCCACAGTATGGTATTAAACGTATCTTGCATTTATCCCATTGCATTACATGTTTTCCTAGTCACAAAACACCTTGAAAAACATACATGCGTCCTTACTGTGTGCAGACTCGCCTTTAATTCATCTGGTAACTTGGCCTAAGTTAATTGCAATACCGCCAAACATTCCCGGCAAATCAATAACATCTCCATGGAGACAAGCTGCTGGCACACTATATTTCCTCCAGAAAAGTTACATAGGGCATATTTAAGTACATGCAAAATCTATAAAAAGTCGAAGAATAGACCCACATAAAAGTGCAGTATAGCAGTCAATCTCAGAACATTTTGTGCAGGCTGCCCTTATCTCACTGGTCCAATAGTCCAGCAATTCAGTACGTGAGCACATTTGTATTCTCTCTGCTGTGTTCACAAATGCAATCAATAGAAAAAGATCCATTTTAGGTGAATACTTTTCTTGTAGCTGTGAAAAAGCCTGTATCAACAACCAGTGAGTCGTGTAGTTCAGTGGATATTAACCCTCAGCTTGTTTGGACGAAGTCTTAAAAACACCTAGATTGCAATAAGATATAATAAAAATGAGTTCTGACACATGAATTGCAGTGTTTCAAAGTGATTTATAAATAAAGGTCACTCAAAAAGGAATACTCATAAAAGGATAAAAGGATGATTTTGATTTTCGCTGTCTTTATTGCACTCTAAAAACATATGTTCTTACCGTGAGCAGGCTTGCATCTCCACAAACCTGACTCTTATTGGCCTAGAGGTATGGCATGATCATACTGTACCTTTAACTTTTTAACATTAAGATGAATTTAAATCTCGTGCTTCGATTGTGAATGCAAATGAAGTGCAAATGTGGCTGTAATAAAATCTGAAGCTTCTATGCAAATTGATGGACACAGCTGCACATGAAGAGAGCATGTGGTTGGTTGTTGTTTTCTGGTTGTTGTTTTGAGGCTTGGCAGGTCTGGAGTCCACTTCCTGTGCTCCTCCGCCGTCTTCGCCGCCCTCTCCTTCTCCCTCTCCGACCTGTGACCTCTGACCCCGCCTCACTGCCCCGCCCTCCCTGTCGCGTCCTTTACCTCTCGCCGTTCACTACTACTTTACTGCGCTTTATGGTTGTCTCGCCGTCACCGCCGTTTTGACACTTTGGATCTGGGTATGTGGCTGTACTTTTGCTAGCCCAGAAGCACACATTTTGCCTTGCAGCCAAAATAAATTTTCTTATTTTAATGTGCAGTTCTTCGCCAGGGAAGTGCCAATCTGAAATTCTTCAATATAACATAGAGTATTTCAAGTAGCACTGTACATTCTGGTCATATTAGAGCTCATGAAACTAAATGTGTGTCAGTTTCCATTGAGAACAGTGATCCTTTTGTTCAGGTATTGAATTGAACCCCGTGGATGTGTTGGTATCAAAAGGTGAGTCCTACATCTGAAAGTGAGGAAGCTACAAACTACCAGGAGTGATTGGATTTCTAACAGAGGCACAAAATGTTCCTGCACCAAAGTTACCTTGAATAAAAAGACGCAAAGGCGGATAATAATATGAGCAGTGAGAGTAGTACTGGGAGTATGACATAGCAGCTACTACTAAAGAATTTTAATTACAAACCTCTTTCACCTTCTGTCTTCATTACCTTTTCGCAAGACAAATAGACCACAACAGTGAAAACAATTTGGTATCTCATTTCAAAAGCAGCGAAAGTGATAGGACATTTCATAGTGTATTAGAGATTCACTATTCTGTTAGAGAGTCTTCATGGAGATGTTAATGCTTTGCCTTTAATATTCAATACCGGTCAAAAGTTTTAGAACACCACACTTTTTCCTGTTTTTTTTTTTTTTTTTTTTTTTTTACTGTTTACATATTCTAAACTTTTGATTCATCAAAGTGTCCACCTTTGGCAGATATAAAAACTGAACACACTCGTGGCTCGTTTTATTTACAACAGAACTCAAATATTCTTCAGAAAGTTCTTCCCAAGTCTGTTGCAGAAGTTCCCATAAATGTGTGGCACCTGTAGGTTGCTTGGCTTTCACTCTTCTGTCCAGTTCATCCCAAAACCAGCTCGATGGAATTTAAATCTGGAGACTGTGCTGAACACTTCAAGCTCACCATCTTGTTCTTTTTTTGCTCTAGTTTTGGCAGAGCTTGGCCTTGCGTTTTGTTATCTTTTATCTTTTTTTTTTGGTCCTATTTCAAGCTGTTCATTGGACTTGCACGACTTGAATTTCAATAAATAACTGGAAAAATTAGGGTGTTCTAAAGCGTTTGACCGGTAGTGTATCTATTCTGTATTTGTTAAATTACAGGTCATTTTACATGCGTTCTTTCTGTGAGTGGGGTCGCATCTCCACAGATCTGACTCCACCGAGACAAGCAATAACTTCTCTATGACAAGCTCTCCAGTAGAATAGTTCTTTTTTAAAAGTAGTTACATTTGCCTGTGTGGTTCTGTTGGTAAATCTTTGATCCAGGCTTCATAGCTCAAACATTTTGGTTCAGCGTTTTGGCTCCAGTTGCCTCCTGACTGCAGCCTCGTCTTCTGCCGCTGGGGTGATCTCAGTTACGCCTGTCTGCATCCCTCCCCTCCCTTCTCCCCCTCCCTGGTCTGAATTCACAGCACACCCCGGCCCCCCTCACTCCCTCTCCCGATTTGTCTCTGTGCTTTGACTCAAGATTGTGCAGTTTCTAGTCCAGATGCTCAAAAAAACACTCTTCTTTCTTTACGGTCGTTGTCTGCTGTGGCTGGATCTGTAGAGATCACTGTAATGTAGGAGAAGAACAATCAGTTTTAGCACAACATATAACATAGACCATATTGCCTTGTTTTGAATGACATTTAGAAAACAGTGTGGCCAGTATACACCAATCAGGCATCATGACCACTCAGATGAACTGAATAAATTTGTAGAAAGGTTCATCTAGCGCAAGGATTTGAGTTTGGTAAAGCTTATGTGTGCTGGTTAGACAGTACCACTCCAAGATGGCAGCTTATGTCGTGTCATTCCTCTGTCCAGTGGTCATTTTTGTGGTGGAGGGTCCTCTACCTCCTTGCCTCCAAAGAGATGTTGTGTTTTTGAAATGATCCACAGTACGACATTTTACAGATGTTTTTATTGCTCAGAAATGCACCGAAAAATATGAAAATGTACTGTGAGTGGGCCCGCATCTGCACAGAACTGACTCATAGCTCGTCTTGATTTGGTTGTTTTCAGGGAGATGGATTTAGCCTTAAGTTTAATGCCATACTGTGGAACATTCCAGCCAACCAACATTCCAGCATCTTCATGGAGACAAGCAGATGATAGAACTAACCAGATTACACACACGCTGCAACTTTGAGAATTTTTATTTTTAGTCCAAGATTTCAACCGTGAGAAAAAACACGATTTACCTGAAAAGTGTAGGAAAACTTCATTCAAAACAGTATTATACGAACCACAGGAGTTAAAATCTAACAAAATGCAAACACTGGATCCAGAAATGTAACTTTGGTTCCAGAAATAAGTGATTTCATAATTGTAACGTCCTTGTAGCTCTACAGCAGATGACGTGAATTGCAGTTGTGATATAAAAAGATCTGAATATTTCATAGGATATTTTTGAATGTTTTACAGTATATTCTCAATAGCAGACATGTATGCCTGATTGGTGTAATTGTTTCTAGCACAAAGTGAGTAGACTGCTGACAAAGAGACACCAGCAGTAGGGTTTACAGTAGAAAATACCTCATTTATAAATATATCTGCATTTGTGATCCATTCATTCTAGATGCTGCAGTTTTATGTTTTTATATTTAACATCAAATCATCGTGTCTACCTTTTGGTCTTATGTCCAATAGCCAGCAATACCTCTTCAGTATAATCTGTACATTTACTGTGTGACCGTGTAATGTAAATAAATGGTACCTTCATTTCAGTAGCCTAAGATTTACATGTAGGTTATCAGACCAGGCCAAATGTAATTGAAATGGCTGTAATTAAAATGATGAGACACATGTGAAGTGTCTGGAGAATGTGTGTCCCAAAGGATGGGATATTTTCAAGGACAAAAATGTTAGTTACTGTGAATGACAAATCGATTATTGTATCATTTAGCCTATTGCATTTAATCTGTATATTTCTAAGGTATATTTGACTCTGCATGCAAGACATTAATAAACTATATTTTTTTCTCATCTATTTGGCGTAATGCATTTTATTAAATTTTTATTCATTAGAACAACCAATAACATTCTATCTGCCTATATGTTTTAATAAGGATTGTTGGGGTTTAAGTCATTTCATATTTTCAGTTTTAGTTTCATAAAACCTGGGTTTACAGTTGAGGGTCACTAACAGCGACAGGTGCACGGCACAGGCCATAAAACGTCTATGGTGTGAAGGGGCGTGATTGACGTGGGTGTTAGCCACTCCCGGGCCTCCGGACTGCTGCCCATGTCAAAGGACCACGCCTTTTACACCTTTTTAGGGTTTGAACCCGATACCCACACAGTTGGTTCCCATACTTATTGGGGTGCGGTCACGTGTGCCACTTTTGACCAGGAAAGGAGCACCGGCCGCAGGGTCTTCTGGTAGTGGGAGCACCACCTCCGCACAGGCACCTCGTACCAGTGGAGTCTGGTCTCTGCAGTCCCCAACTCTCCCCCTCGCGTCGCGGCGGTTCTGTTGCTGATAATATTTTTTTAAGTCTAAACTGAGGGGGACACTCGCGGTCCTGATAGAGGCGGCACGATGACAGCTGTCGAAACCCAAATGACATACAGCAACTCCTATACGATCCACCATGAAGAAGCGTACATGACCCAAGAGGAAGACTGGGACAGGGACCTGTTGCTAGATCCAGCCTGGGAGAAACAGCAGAGGAAGGTAGGTTGAATCAGTGCGCATGGAACTGAGCGTTTCATCCTTGTGCCGCTGTGCGTAATTACGCACAAACGCACACTCGCTACTATTGTATCAACAGAACTTAAGTATGATGGTGTGATGTGAACACTATTTCCTTGGTCAGACTGTCCTGTGGGACTGAGCTGTGCCGCACCTGGCACTTCAGTCCTGCTGGAGCTGTGTGGGCAGATATTTTAGGCTGTGGAACTTTCTCAGTGTTGTCTTTCAGTTACCCCTGATTGCCTTGCGAAGGCTGTCTAAATATAATCTCCCCTCCCCATACGCGAGTCTACACTTAAATCAAAATCAAAATCCAGACCCATAAGTAATTAAACTATTTCAGTCAAAATAAAGTTAGAATAACCACTGAAACTCCCAGCACAATGGTGTATCACTGTATTACTCAACACATCATTTCTGCATCATGTATTACTATGTAAAAACTGTTAACTGTAGTAAAATTATGGTGAAGTCTCAAATATGAAGTTTGATTTAAAAAAAATAAATAAAATAAAAATTAAAAAAATATATTTCTATGATGTAAACTGCGCTGCTATTTTTAGGCGCTACAGCAGCACACTGCTGTTGCCATAGAGACCACCTGGCGTACCAGGTGCACGTCTTTAACTGTCACAGATGAACCAACAAAAGCCACAACATCCACCTCTAAAAAGAGACCAACAAAAACAGATAAACTTAGGCAATGTTTTTCAAAGTGTAAGTTTACATGGAGACTATAATTTCATTTATTTCATGTAAATGTGCCACTTACATCACTGTGAGCAGACACACACTTAGCAGCCTAAGCTAACAATTAGCCGTGGCTGACTGAGCGCTGTGGCTCTTGTTGAACAACTGTAAACCTACACCAAGTCCATTTTTCTTATACAGACGTAGACCTCCTGCTGATCTGCATCAGGCTTTGAATTACCTCCAGTGATAATGACTGTGCCATAGGATGGTCCTAAACAAACCTTTGACTCTTAAATGTCTCTTAAATTGTAAATGACTGGCTTTTAGTGAATAGTCTACATATAATATCAATAAGCTGAATGTAGAGTTGATCATTTGTTTGAAGGTCATGTGAGTGCTGTTATATCACCATATGTATGTGATGAGGTAAAGATGGGAGTGGTTTTCTGTTCACTGAAGTGTTTTAGGCCCACAGAGCTTCTCCTCCTCCTTATAGTCAGTGTTAAAGAGCCAGAGCAGACACCTGGAGCTGCAGGACTCTGTGCTGTGAGTGTGGAGCCAAAGCTCTGCTGCAGCTCCCCCTGACAGTGTGAAGGACCTGAACAGATGCAGAGGAGAGGGATGGCAGGATGGTAGATATACACCCCGGCTGGGTTTCACCGGCCACAAATAAACATGGCCCTAAAAATACACCACTGCTCTGCTCTACTGTCCACAGCTCTGTCCGCAAACCACCAAACTGCTTACGATATAACTCTTACCTTTTCCTCCTACTTTTGCCTTCTCTCAGCTGAAAATGACCTAAAACATTCAAACTAACTTGAACTAAACCTAGGCAAGCAGAAATAAATCATTAATATGTTACAATTAGTGCATTTTGAGCTATATATTTTGATCATCATTCAACTGAGTTCTAGATACTGAATCTTATCAGCCTATTAAGCAACTTTGAGTGTCCAAAAAAAGCTCTATATAAAATCTGATCCGTTATTATTATTGATGGGGATTAAGCTTAGTGTTATATGTGGCATTCTGAGAACTTTTCACCATTAAAAAAGGTAGATAATGTTATGTTTTTAATAGCTATGGCAGCAGTTCTAATTTCCATCCTTCTGAAAGACAAATTTTTATGTAATTCTAATATTTGGTGTGTAATTTCTCTCTTTTTGTCCAGTATGAACCACTATAATAGATCAATAATAGGCTATATGTAAAGTGACTACCAATTCAAACCTAAATTTCTATTTTTTTTAATGGAAAAAAGTCCTCAAAATGGCGTCTATAAACAGTAAGCTGAAACGAATGAATCATATTTGTAGTGTGTGCATCTGCGGAGGGCCCAGACACTGTACGCCGCCGGAGAATCGAGCTTAAGGAGCTGATATCAGTCCGTAAATATAGCAGAACATCATTTGGCCGTGTAATGAATATGAAAGGGAAATCTGTGTACCACCTGTTCTTATTCTGTCTTTGGGTTTATTTTTCCGGTAAATTTCGGACGCTGAGTAGTGTTGGTAGAATGTTTGTCAACACGCTGATCCAAATCCGCGATGACATAGTGCTGGGGGGTGTCTTCGTGTCTTTAGCTGTAGCTCGTGTTTCTGATTTCTGAGCTGCTCAATAGTGACTCAGTGCCTAATTTTAATATAAATTGGCGAACGACGAAGGATGTCTGCCATTGAACGAGAGGTGCTGAAATCAAAATACAATCTCTGGGGTCAGATTAAAGGCGCTGCTGGCCGACACGGTTTAAAAACAGATTTATGGATTTAAAAACCTGAAAACAGAGCTTGTTCATTTCAAATGGTTCGCAGCGGTCCAAAGTTATTACTCGCTTTCCTGGCACGGTCCTGATATCTTAATTACAAGCTTATAAGCGATTTTCGACGCTTTCAGAGGCCCGGAGCTGAGTTTTGTCGCCGACCAGCATGCTAACAGCACACTTCCTGCTTCTTAGACGATAAAAATGCTGCATAATTAGATACAAACAGGACGAAGCAGCCTCATTTGGAGCTGATTTTACAATAAATCTGCACTGGGGCCTAACTATATCATGTCCTTGTCATTTAGGGGTCAAACTGTTTTAACCTTCGCTTCAGAACATGCTACTGTTGTGTCATCGAGCAAGACGCTTAACCGCATCGCCAACTCCAGGTGGTTGCAAAAGGAAGGGCATCCCCTGTAGGAACAAACCCCCCAAAAATATTACACCAAAGTGATTTCCACACGATTAAGAGGGTGATAATTTGCATTGGTACCTTTTGGGTTTTCTATTTTGCATGAGGTAAAGTCTAAGTCTAACTACAGTCCTCTAGGCTTTCACATAGCTCGAAGGTTCAGCTGCTAAGTGACTGAGTGACTCTGCTTACTGCGGCATATGCTAGTAAACTATATTTATCCATTACATACAATTATTCATACCAATAGCTCAAGAGATCAAGGTTAAGTCAGTGCGACTCAAATTTAGGCTTGACTAATCAAATTGGTGTGGTTGAAGTGATGCCGGAAAATCTCTCTACTGTAGACTTTTATAATGTACAGTCTATTCATAGATTCGGCTTCTTGTTTTAGATGATATTTTGAGGATGTTTCCATTCAAAAGATTTAATATTTTATTGTGAATTGTCATTTTTCATCGTTCTGAATCGCACGGATAGTTGGTCTTTTGATTGAGGGAAATTATTTTCACTCACATTGAATGCATGAGTTTCAGCTTCCTATTACAGCAGCCATTTTGAGGACTTCAAAAGTTTTAAATTGTCAATTACTATAGCAACGCTTCCAATTTTTCATCATTCGCAAGTCCATAGATCTGATATCTTCTTTATTCATCTTTTACTGTGCTGCACGTTGCTTTCTGATTTTGTGATTTGGCTTCTGTTTTAATCTGGATGCGCTGCACATCTGACTTGAGATTAAAAGAACATATTTCCATTATTACGATCATCTAATACACAATATTTATAATCTATAAGGGTCCTAAGACATTATATTGGCAAATATAATTACATGTATATGATTGTACATGTTGCTGGAAATGCTGATTAACCTTTTTTGGCATGTCTGATGTCTTATTTTAGGGACTGTCACTGTGTATTAAATGTCAAAAGCACAATAAACAGAGTGTTAAAAATAAGAATAAGAATATTTCCACATTATTTCATATTTGTACGAACAACAATCTTCCATATGTACTTGAGGACTTCACCTGATCTTGAACAATCCATTCATGAAATAATTATCAGGCCAATAAATAGACTCCTGCGATCAAAAACACTGCTCAAAAATATGTCTTGTGATATTATTTTTATTTGTAAATGTGAGTAATAAAGTATAAAGCATTTTTTATTTAATAACTGAATTCTGAAACAATCAATATTTGCTTTAATACACTTAATATAAAAAGATTTCCCTTGGTCCCTGGCGATGTAAAAGTAGGAAGTGTCCAGAAGAGTGATGGTGATTGAACTGTTCTAAAATCATATTCTGAAATGTAATATTAATCCACTCATCCCAATGCGATGTGCCCCTGTGCGGGTGACGCAGGACCCTTGGGTGCTGCAGAATCAAATCTATTCTTGTCTAATCTCATTTCACACTTTAACAACTAGAGTCGGCGGGTCATTCATCTTGGCTGTGATGGACTGAACCTGACCTCTGCTTTTATTGTTGTGGTGAATATGAAAGGGACAGAATCACGAGTCAGTTCAAGACGCTGAATCATGATTTAAAGGTGCACAGTGACACTTTTCTCATCAGTTTGACCTCTTGTCTCCATGTTGAAGTTGTCTCTTGGTCTGGAATCTTCAACTTACAGTATCTATCTCCATGGAAACAAACGCCTACTCTAGTTTTAGTTCAGATCTGTGGAGAGGCGAGCCCACTCACAGTAAGAGTCCATGTTTTTCAAGGTTTTGTTGCGTAATAAAAATGATCACTATCGTATAAATTCAAGGCAGATAACTGTTACACTATACTGTGGAAAAATTAAATCTCCATGGAGACAAGCAGGTAGCACCACCCCACACCAGAAAAGTTCCATGGTGCATCTTTAAATCAAATCTATCTCGTAACTTGACAAATTTCAAACCCATTGGCATATTGTACGTTCTGTGTCGCTTTAGGTCCTCATTAAGTCCTGCTGTTATGACAGAAAAAATCCCAGAATGCTTTTGGGCACTCATACCACCTCCCCCCCTTTCCTAGTCCCCATTCCCATGATTCCCTCTGTTCAGATCATGTGACCCCAGCTCTGGTTACAGCACTGAGGCAACCATTAAATATATATATATATATCTACACTTATGCAAACTATTCTGTTTTATACAAGGCGACCAAAACTATCACTACCGAATAGATAAAATTATAGATTGTGATTCAAGCAATTAGCAAAATAAAATAAATAAGTATTGGGGAAAAACTGGAAATGACACTCACAGAAAGCACAGAAACAAGAAAAATAGTTTGAGAATTTTCTTTTATTACACTACACGATTTCCATGTCTGCACCACATCAAGTATTGAATCTCATAAAGTATAATAAAGTAATTGTAATCACTCTGAAGTACCCACTCCACACTTGCATTTGTTCCAGTTGCTTGTTGACACAGTGGATGTAGTAGGACTATAGAAGATTAGCATAGGTCGCTAAAGGCCCCATCAGAATCCGTTGCCGCCGCCGCTCTTCACTGCGTTTTGTGTTGTGGCCCGGGGTGGCTGCTCGTAAGTGGAGAGGTGAGAGTGCCTGGCTCAGATCAAATAGCAGTTTCTATTCCAGAAGTGAAGTCCTTATAGGGAGCCTTCTATAAACTGCCCCAGTACAGCGCAGGAACCAGGGGGCACAGGAGAAGGGCCCAAGGCGTCTGCTTCATGCTTTGATTTTCTCACTTTCTGCTGGACAGTTTTGTGAAGGTGAAGCTGCTAGGAGTTTTGGCTATGTAAAAAAAAAAAATACACTGGACTGAGTTAACAGAACAGACTTAAGGCTGGAGACTGCAGAAAAACATCCAAAAATCTGAAATTTCAAGGTGTCAATTTGAAAGTTTGTCTTAGAAGAAAAAAATGTATTCTAAGTTTTCATATGAAGTATTTCATGTGTAAAAATGGCAAGACTGCACAAATTTGAGAAGTGCAAACTTGAAAAATATGCCAGGTTTAAATTTTTTGCTTCATATTGTTCACATATTAGATGTAAAACCAATGTACAGAGGGAATCTCTTTACATCAGACATGTCAAACTCAGGCCCAGGGGCCAAAGTTGGCCCACGATATAATTATATTTTGCCCGCGAGATAATATCAAATATGTATTAGAGCTGCCCGCCGGCTACAGATAGGCTATAGAGACATTATTTATTTAAAATTTTGTTATTATTTTATATTATGCTTGTTCTGGATTCAATGTTTAAGCAAAACTATTATTAAACATTTATTTTAATAAGAAAAGGTTTAACATTACATATCTCTAAAGAAGAGAAAACCTGCAGATGTTGTGGAAATTTTTCAGTAAATATTTAGTTTGGCCCACAATTTAGTCCCAGTTTTTAATTTTGGCCTCTGTGAATTTGAGTTTGACGTCCCCGCATTAAATAAAGGAAATCTTATGAGAAACCTTTTTTGTTGTTAATTATTTCTAAGTCTGATGATAAAATGTATAAACAAATCACTCTGTTCAGTCCATCAAAATATTGTTTAGTACATAAAATGTCAAAATTGAACAAATAATATTTTTGAAAAATATATTGTTTAATACACGATTTCCAAGTTTAGTGTGCGCAAGTGCCATTTTAACCATTTGACCATTATGTCCTAACTAAAGAAAAATACGGTAGATGTTGAGAAAACCACATTTGAAGTTACAATGTCCCCTTTAAAACTTTATACTTTTATGTTGACTGAGTAAACTAACCCCAAAAAACAAAAACAAAAAGAGAATAGTTTTGCCTGTCGTGTCTCGCTGTAACCGTATTTGAAATGATTGCAATACTCAAATACTTGTGCTTATGATGATGGGCTCTCGTTTTCGGAGTTAAGAGGGAGAGATAATGGCCAAGACGACACGCGATACGGGGCAGTGTCAGGACATGATGCAATGTGATGGATGGCCCCTGCGAGCGGCCATGTTGGAAATAGAATTAAAGTCGAGTGGAGAGAGGGGAGATTGCATTGTCTGTTCTCTTTACGTCTTAATTACTGTCACTTACAAATATATGAGCAGGCATGCGCTTTAACCCGGACCGTGCGCCGGGTTTTAATGTTTTAATGTTCCCCAGACGGAAGATTTGTGCTGGATTTGAACGATTAACTAATGAGCCCGGAGAGGCGCAGTGTCAGGCAGGGTCCTGAAGGGGGCGGGCTTTAATGTGAGCGATCAAAGACGAGGAGAAAGAGGAGGAGAAAGAAGAGGAGGAGAAGGAGGAGGAGGAGGGTATTTATAGTTTTTGTGAGGCAGACGTCAGAGCGGAGCGAGGGAGGGGGAGAAGAGAGGAAAAGAGAGAGAGAAGGAGGTGGGAGGGGGTGCATAGAGATGAGAGAGAGGGAGAAGAGAGGGAGGGGGTGAAGGAGTGGGAGGGAGAGAGAGAAAGAGGGAGGAGAGAGAGAAAGAAGGAGATAGAGAGAGAGGGAGGGGGTGAAGGAGTGGGAGGGAGAGAGAGAGAGGGAGGAGAGAGTGAAAGCGTGCGATAGAGAGAGGGTGAAAAGATAGAAAAAGAGAGAGAGAGGGAGGTGAAGGAGTGGGAGGGAGAGGAGAGAGAAAGAGAGACATAGAGGGAGCAAGAGAGAGAGGGAGTGGGAGGGAGAGGAGAGAAAGAGAAAAAGAGAGAGTAAAGGAGTGGGAAGGAGAGGAGAGAGAGATAGAAAGAGAGGGGATGGAGAAAAAAAGGAGTGGGCGGGAGAAAGAGAGGAGAGAGAGACAGCTAGAGGAGAGGGAAGAGAGGGATAGAAAGAGGGGTGAGACAGAGAGAGAGAAACGAGGAGGAGAGACAGAGAGAGAGACGGAGAAGAGGCGAGAGACAGAGGAGAAAGGGGGAGAGGGGAGAGAGAACAAGGAAGAGAGAGGGAGAGAATGAAAAAGATACAAACAGAGGAGAGAGACGATGAGATAGATAGAAAGTAAAACAGCTAGGAAGAGGGAGATATAGAAAGAGGAGAGAGGAGAGAGTGAGGAAGAGGGGATGAGGGAGAGAGAGAGCTGAGAAAAGCACTGAGCTCATGTGGTAACATTATAAAGACCCCAGACTGTGCAGAGCTTTAGACTCATTATTTGACTTATATATAACTTATATCTGTGTCTATGTGTGTGGGAATTGCCTCTGATTAATCAATACTACTACTGTCCCTTTAATCCAGGGATCTCCAACCTTTTTACGCAAAAAATTGAGAAAGTTTAGGAGCCATGACAAGCCTTAGACAATATACAGTTGGATGCCTATAAAACATAAACCATTATCCATTTATTAGTGCACAAGTCAGACATCAAAATGACACATTCACAGTGGTAATTAATGCAGTTTTAATTATCAACCACAAGACATATAATTCAGAAATCCTTTGGCGAGCTGCTTGGAAGTGAGAGAGCTTTAGTTTTCCCTTTCCAACAAGAGACATAGTTACAAGTTTGTTTAGTCACCTTCAGCCTTGAATGAGAAAGGGCACAACACTGTAGAATAACAAACAAACTCTATTCTGATCCTAACTAAATTAAAAAGCCTCAGTTTTTATTTCAATACCTTTTAAATACAGAATGTAGCTTTAAACTCAGAATAATCGCAGTTTCTTTAATACTAGATCAGACATATCTTAGGTCATTACCAGTCTAAAACCATTCAGGAGCGACCCAGTTTTGTTCTAACTGCGTATTTCTTTTAAAGTAAGCAGTACTGATTCTAATGTGGCAAAGAAATGTAGTTGGAATACATTTTAGAAGAAGGAACTACTACTACGTTATGTGCAAATGCTGCTTTTTTGTAAAATCTTGTGTTATTGTTATAGATTTAGAGAGACTCAACGCAAATTGTACTTTCACATTTCATCCAACACCACAGAAACTGACCCAACTGATCCTTAAACATGACGCAGTAGCTCGACTTGGCATTTTCTGTGTGTCATTACACTTTAAACATGGGCTATCTGTCTTCATATAATATACTTTTACCCTTTAAGTAACGCTGACTTGGCTGTACTGTGCTGAAAATGGACGGCTGAACTGATAATTTCTTCTTAATGTCTCATCGGCTGCACGTTAGAAGATTAGAGTAATGATTCTGCACCAGTCTTCAAGCAGCGGCATTCACGATATTCAATCCAAGATAGTTTTAAAGTTCTAGTTGTATGGGGACGTTTGTTGTAAAGACGTATTTTGAAAGATTCATACATGTTTGAGTGATCCATTTGAGGTTTGTGCACTTTGAAAATGTCTGTTTTTACTTATTTACTTTACTTTACTTGAGACTTGACTTGATAAAATGGACTAAGACTTGGGACTTGACTCGGATTTGAAGCCTGTGACTTGAGAAGCACTTTTAAACCTGAATTTGTTCTATTCTGACCGTAATGATTCACACTAAGAACTTGTCAAGACATTTAAGAAGGAAATATTTGCATTTCTACAACTCTTACATACTCTATAAATACTCATATATAAATATACTATGACTTTTTAAGTACAATTTATCTTAAAATTCATAAAAATTGCAAAAATCTAAGCTATGTTTTGGTTTAAAGACTTGAAATGACTTGAAGCTCAAAGCAGATGACTTGGACTTGACTTGGACTTCTGGGCCAGTGACTCGAGACTCAACTTGACCTGTATTTGACTTGGGACTTGACTCGGACTTGAGGTCAAAGACTCGAGACTTACTTGAGACTTGCAAAACGATGACTTGGTTCCATCTCTGACAATTATTATTAAAAAAAATAAAAATAAATAAAAAATAAAAACTGACTCCAACTCATAAACACAGGCTTAAACTACAAAAACGTAAACAAGTAATATTTCTAGTATTGACGTATTTTAGAACTATATCAGTATTTACAATGAACAAAATGTACATAAATAAGGATCCTCGTATGTTATAGTCCTTAATACCCACAAAGAAAAAGACTGTCTTCCTTAAGTGAAAGTAAAATCTAAATAATTTCACTAAAATCTGCCTAAAAACAAAGAAATTACTCGCTCCATCCATTCATATTGTCCCGGCTTACACTCCGCTCCTTAGACTTAATCGTTTTGTAAATGTCCTCCATCGATCAAACGCACCCTCACAGCTGGAGGGGTACAGCGGGTCTGGAGCCGTGGTGCATTGTGGGTGAGGCGCAGCAGTTTAATGATTCAGTGTTGAACATAAAATGATTTAATAGGAGCGCGCTGAGGGATCGGCCTGTCACGAGAAGAGACTGAACGAAGCGGCTCGGCCATCTGTTAGAGCGAGGCCCACCTGGACTCTGGGTAAAACACCGACCTGGAAGAACACTCCTCGTATTTATTCATTCTTATGGGGTGATTTCGTTTATTTACCTTTCTTAACACACCATTTTTCTCAAACTTTTCTTTTTTTTCAGTCCAGTTCATCATTTTGTACGTTTAAACCAATTTTGACCCCAGTTTAGTCCTGATGTAAGCTTGATTTGGTCTGGTTCTAGTCCTGGTCTAGTTCCACAATACCACTTTTGCAGATGCCGATACAATACCGATACCGATACCGATTCCAATGAGCTTTATATGAAATGCTTTGTGTTTTTGCAGTGGGGAAAAAAACTATATCTAGGTAAGTTAAAATGACTTAAATTAAGAACATTTGACTTTATTTGAGTCGATTCAACTTGAAAAGGAAAATTATCTACCAATGGAATAATAAAAAATTTTAAGTGCAAAAAGTTGTTGTTTTTCTTAAGTGTCGCAAGATGTATTTTTGTATATTTTAAGCACAAAAAGTCTTGTTCCACTGGCAGATAATTTTAATTGTCAAGTGAAATTTACTCATGATAAAACTTTCTTAATTCAAGTCATCTTAACTTGGCTAGATTTTGTTTTTTGCAGTGTGTGGCAAAAAAGAAGAAGAATTTTACTTTTGGTGTAAAGAGGCGTCATTATCTTCATTCCTCCCTCGTTTAATTAAATATGTGGGCAGGCAATGCAAATAAATAAATAAAGTGTATTAAAAATGAAACAAACACAAAAAATTAAGCTTTAATTTTTCAATGTGAATCAATACTTTTCAATACCTCAGTCAGTACACTGCAAAAAACTAAATTTGGCCGTTAAGATGACTTGAATTAAGAAAGTTTTATCATGATTGGAGTAAATTTCACTTGACAAGTAAAATTATCTGACTTTTTGTACTTAAAATAAGAAACAAAGTCAAATGTTGCTTCCATTTGCTCTGTAAACCCAAATAAGTTACCTGAACTCAAAAAATTTAGGCAGGTGATTACCTCAAGTATTTTAAGATGATGAACTTAAAAGTCACAATCTTCCAGAAGTTAAAAGCTTGGATGTTTTGCTACTTCTACCTTTTGATAACAGCTGAATAAAAAGTGTTTATTTAGCTCAACTCAAGTATTTGGAGTTAATATGACTCATAAGTTTATTTTTTAAAATCATCCCTATTTGAAACAATATCATTCTCAATGTTTAATTACTTCAATTGACTAAGTTGTACCTCATTTGTTTTGAAGTTCACGCTCACTTATGCCCACAATAGTTTCCTTTAATCAAAAAATATTAGTTAAAATTACTCATAAAGGAGAACATGTTACAGCAACTTGACATAATTAAGTTAGTATGACTTTTTCTAAAACTTTGAGTAAACACAACATAATCTATTTAATTACTTTGAACATTCGGGTTTACAGTGTGTAGATAATTTTACTTGTAAAGTTGAATTGACTCAAATAAAGTCAAATGTTCCTAATTTAAGTCATTTTAATTTAACTAGATTTTTATTTATTTATTTTTTTCCCAGTGTATCATATATAAATGTTGTATTGATCCAGCATCACTAGTTAAGTTTAGTTCCACTTCAGTCATAGTTTTGATGAGATGCGACTGTGAAATAAAAATGTAGATGACTTGAATTAAGAAAGTTTTATCAAGATTTGAGTAAATTTCACTTGACAAGTAAAATTATCTGCCAATGAAATAAGACTTTTTTAACTTAAAATAAGAAAAAGAACAACTTCTTGCAATTAAAATAAGAAACAAAATTCAATATTGCTTCCAGTAGTAGATAATTTTACTTGTCAAGTTTTGATGAGGTGTGATTGTGAAATAAAAATATAGATGACGTGAATTAAGAAAGGTTTGATTTGAGTAAATTTCACTTGACAAGTAAAATTATCTGCCAATGGAACAAGACTTTTTAAACTTAAAATAAGAAAATACATCTTGCTCCACTTCAATAAGAAACTAAATCAAATGTTGCTTCCATTGATAGATAATTTTACTTGTCAAGTTGAATCGACTCAAATAAAGTCAAATGTTCTTAATTCAAGTCATTTTAATTTAACTAGATATATATACATTTTCTATTGATCCATCATCTTTAGTTTAGTTTAGTTCCTAGTTTCAGCCCTAGTTTTGATGAGGTGTGATTGTGAAAATAAAATATATAAATGACTTGAATTAAGAAAGTTTTTATCAAAATTTGAGTAAATTTCACAAGACTTTTTTTTTACTTAAAATAAGAAACAAAATCGAATATTGCTTGAATTAAGGAAAGCACATTTATTCCAGTTGAAGATAATTTTATTTGTCAAGTTGAATCGACTCAAATAAAGTCAAATATTCTTAATTTGAGTCATTTTAATGTGGCTAGATTGTTTTTTTCAGTGTATCATGTATAAATTACTTAGTTTAGTTTAGTTTAGCTCCACTTCAGTCCTAGTTTTGCTGAGGTACGATTGTGAAATACAAATATAAGCATTTTACACATGAAATGAATTCCTACAGCTCTGTTTTTAACCGTATTTCCTGGTCTTATGGCGTCTTGAGAGCTCGTCCCATTCAAAACTTTACAACTGTAACTTTGTGCACCTGTCTGTGTCGAAATGCCCGGTGACCACAGATACATCCCTGGCATCTGACACCCCCCTCTCTGTTTACAAGGCCCTTTATCCGCTAAACACCAACTCAAATCCTGGTCTAGATCCGGACCTGGTCTCTGGCCCCGCGTGCTCCCCGGGGTCTGTGCCTAATCCTGGCCATACAGAAGGACTTGATTGCGATTAATAGACCATTATAGTCACATAGCGCTGTCTCTTTTAATACCAAAGTACTTTCTGAACATCCAGGTTTTAGCCCGGCTCAGCTGTGGGGCTTCGACTACTGCTGATAAAATCTCTATTGCGTGTTTGGATTTGGCTTTGGTTTGTATTTTAAAAGTGAAAATCATTAGCGTAGTTAAGCTTAAGGACAAATATTAATGGCAAAAACTGAAAGTCCAGTTGTCAAAAAGCTTAAAATTGACTCTTCTCACAGACTCATGATACACTGGCTTGTAATCGTGTCACGATTTGAATATTTTTTCAGTCTGATATTCTTACTGTATGCAACTTTTTAATTAGTATTGAGTATTGCAATATGTTTCTGTTCAACTTAAACAGTTATAGTATGGTAAAAGGTGAGATCATTGTACGATTTTCTCTTGATCTAGAGCAAAAAACTGTTGTAGTATTTATTCAGACTGTTACAAACATCTTCTCGAATACATGTGCTTCTTGAATTAGTTTGTCAGTTCGCACTTCCGTCTTTCTCTAAAATCTTAATGCTCTATTTCAGTGGTCTCGTCTTCTAATTAAAAGCCATTCCGACTCAGTGTTTCATGTGGTTTTCTTCCTCCTGTGGGACTAGGCCAGGGCTCTTATGTCATTGGGCCAAATTGTCTCCGAGGCACCCAAGTTCAGGGCTTCAGGTCTCCGAGGGGGATATTTAAAGCCACTCTGCGCAAGGAGGAGGAGGAGGAGGGAGGGAGGGAGGTGCACCTGTCGGGGTCTGTAACTCTGGACACGTCACCTCGGTCTGTGGAGATGTGTTGAACCAATATTGCTTTTTTCACCTTGTATCAAATGTCACCTTGTTTTCAAAGTTAAAATGGTTTCTTCCATGAACCCAAAATATGCACACTAGATCAAATCCTCCCTCTAAAGTCCTGATCAAGACCAGCCCAAGATCTGGACATGGGTCCCACTGGTCTGAGATTCACCAGTGCATTTGAAGAATGGGTCAAAATGGGACAAATTTCCCAATGTGGACAGTAAAGTGAACCACATCTTATCGCTGAAAAAGATAACTTTTTTGGTCTACATGATGTTATTCCTTTGTCTGGAATGTTTTACAGTATGGCATTAAACCTTTCTATCTTCACTGAGACCAAACCAGATCAAATTACAAGTCCAATCTGTGGAGAGGCGACCACTCTCACAGTCAGAATGCCTGTTTTTCTAGGTATTTTTGAGCTATAAAACCCTCTGTAACTGAATAAATGTAAGGTAGAGCTGTTTAATGTTGTACTGTGGAACATTCCAGGCAGAGCAAGGACATCTCCATAGAAACAAGCAGGTGATAGACCCCCAACCAAAAAGTTACATAGTGCATCTTTAACCTAAAAAATGTTATACTGAAAAAAGGTATATAATCTTGTCTTAGAGGTGTAATATGTAACATTTTTAGTAAGCTTGTCTCCATGGAAATGCTATTGCTCTGCTTGGAAACATTTTTTTTATCATTTATTTCATTGCACGTGCACACATTCTGACTGTGAGCAGGGTCTCCTCTGAGGCTACGTTTATATGATGACGGTCTGAACAGAAGATGCAAAAGTGACTTCGCATCTTCACTTTTTATTTCGCGTTTAGACGAGTGTTTTCGGGAGGAAATGTGCATACATACAGTGATGCAAAAGTGTGTGGAATTTGATTGGGTATGCATGCCAGGCACATGTGACGTGACGTGAGCAGATCTGACCAGAGTTTTGCGTCTTGGGCAGTATAAACAGAAACACTTTGGCAGAACGTATTCAAGTTTTCCACTCTGGAGGGTGGTTTCAGATTTTTACATTTTTATTTTAAACAAAAGGCACTTCCGATAAAATATTTTGTCATTTTTACCCACAAGCATTCTCATGTAAACAGGCCCTTAGTCTGGCAGCGTCACCTTCTTGTCTTTATTGAGTTTTACAGTTTTAATCTTGTACCATGTGGAACTATTTTTATTTCTTGTACTGGTGGCACCATCAGTATAAGTTACAGGTCAGTTCTGTGAAGAGCCGGCTCTGCTCACCATAAGGACGCATGCTTTTCAAACATTTCAAAGTTTCACGAAATAAAAACACTTCGTCCGAAAAGTTACATAGTGTGACTTTAATATATCATTTACAGTTGATTCACCACATTTGCAGTTCTCCTCTCAAGTTTCAATGGCACTTTTAAAATATAGTATATACATAAAACGTCTCGTAGAGCTCCCTGCTGTTACGATGCTGAGTGTTGTTTTTTTCTAATTGGCCCTGAGCTGACGGGCGCTGACAGGTGCTGACAGGAGTGTTGTTTGTCCACTTGGATGTGTGGTTCAGGGGCGACAGCGGGGGGCCCTGTCACTGTCTGTGTGATGATGTGCTCATGAAAACGCAGATTCAACACGAACGTCAGAGCATTTTTACAGTTTCACACCTCTGCACTGATATGTCTGCTGTGTTTATCTCTCCATTTCCCTGTCATGGCCTCAGCGTCTGCTCTCTGCTTTTCTCTTGTCTGGTTTTAATTTGAATTTAATGAATGGGGTGGAGGAATTTAAGTATCTCAGGGTCTTGTTCACGAGTGAGGGGAGGATGGAGCGTGAGATTGACAGGCGGATCAGTGCAGCGTCGACACTGATGCGGTCGCTGTATCGGACTGTTGTGGTGAAGAGGGAGCTGAGCTGAAAGGAAAAGCTCTCGAATTTACCGCTCAGTTTACTTTCCTCCCCTCACCTATGGTCATGAGCTTTGGGTAATGAGCGAAAGAACAAGATCGCGGATACAAGCGGCTGAGATGAGTCTCCGTCGCCGAGTGGCTGGGCTCTCCCTTAGAGATAGGATGTGGAGCTCAGTCACATGGGAGGAGCTTGGAGTAGAGTCGCTGCTCCTCCACGTCAAAAGGAGCCAGCTAATGTGGCTCAGGCATCTGTTCTGGATGCTTCCTGGAAGGAGGCCTCAGGGAAGACCCAGGACACGCTAGAGGGACTATGCCTCTCGGGTGGCCTTGGAACACCTCAGGGTCCCCCTGGAGGAGCTGGAGGAAGTGTTCAGGGTGAAGGAAGTCTGGGAGTCCCTGCTTAGACTGCTGCCCCCACGACCTGGCCCCGGATAAGCAGAAGAAAATGTGGATGGCTGGATGAATGAATGAATTTAATATGACTGCGTCTTCACAACAGTTAGTGAGTTGTATCTATAGATTGGACAGATTTCACCATATCCCGAAACTAATCATGATACACCCGTCTAGCGTTTTCAGTTCTGAGGAAGCCGATATCTGATCCAGCCATTTTTTTTCAGCATCGGCTGGTGTCAGATTTCAGTATCAGATCAGTGCATCCATAAAAACAAATTCATGCAGGCTTGGGAACTTGTAGAAGATCATTTACACCTGTGACCTCTTGTGGCTGAATTAGAGGATAGCGCTTGTTGGGCCTGTTCTATCAAAAATGTCTCGACTCAATCAATTTAAATCACCAAAAATGTATTCCCCTGCCAATACAATCCTAATACTGGGTCAAATCGCTGCCCCTGATGACCTACAGCTACACAGGACTTACATCAGGCGATCTGAACGCCTGAGTTTCCCTCAACCCAGAGATATAAAACAACAGTATGAATATGCAAATAATATGTTGAACAGGTTACGCCTTCAATCGTCCTTGAAGCGTCTTTCTTTCTTTCTTTCTTCTTTGGAGGAAGGGACAACCCCCACCATACCACTGTAAATCACCACCAAGTCTGTTTAGAGAACGCCAGCCTAGGTTATCTCCAAAGCCTTATCTGCAAAGGAATGTCCCTGAAAGCATACATCTGTTTGCCATTATTTAGGACACACAGAGTATTACCTTTAAACAATGTTCAACTCAATGTATGACTTCATTAAACAATATTCAAACCACCACTTGATACAGTCTTCACGGTGTGTAAAGCTCTGTAATATATTGCAATAGAATCAGAATCGGAATTTGAGTTGGTGTAATTATCAAATCGTCAAATCGCGAAGGCTGGAGTTACTTAGATAATCGTTCTATCTTTTTATCATAAAGTCTTGTTGTACGTGTAGTTTAGACCTCTACAAACATGTTCTGCATTAGTTTATCAGTTCATTCAGTATTCTCTAAGACAGGGCTCTTCAACGTTTTTCAGACCAGGGACCCCCAAACTGATGAAGAGCTGGAGCAGGGACCTCCTACTATATATATATGGCATACAATTATGTTTTATACTAAATTGGGCCTAGTGTCGTGTATAAACAGCTACTCTGTTATTTTATATTCAATACTAGGGGGGTTTCCATTGAAGTCGCTTAACAAGTCCAGGTTTATCCTGAAATCCTGACCTGAAACTAGCTCCATCTCCAGATTAAGCTTCAACTCGTTCCATGACAGAAATAAGCCTCTGACCAAAGCTAAATCAGGCTTGAAGTTTAAGCTGCACTTGATGACTGTGAGAAGGCCAGAGCAATGCAGCGACGACATCACAGAAAATGGGCTCAAAGTGTGACTTTTTTTAATGATCTAATTAAACGAGGATCCACAGCGCGCACGGACAAGAGTTTGATATGGACCAATGATCTGAGGAGTGAGAGGAAAGACACAACTCCCCCCTCCTCTCCTCTTTGTTCCCCCTCTTCTCTCGGTCGCTCCCTGGACAGAGAGGAGACTGGAGTGAAGTGTGGAGTCTGGTTAATTTACGCGCGGCAAATAAAGTTGCCTGACGCCTTCCTGATGCGCTGTAGTACGTGAGGAGCTTAAGTTCTGATGTGCGTAAAAGTGATGCTGTAACAGAACTCTTCACGTGTACCCTAACAAGAAACGATAAAATTTGGGCGGACGTGTTTGCAGTTTGATGAGGGAATGAAGCGAGAGAGACAGAAGTGATGAAGGAGTGAAGAGACAGAACCCCCTGACCCAGAGATCTCTGTTCTAAGATGTAAATGCTCCTGGAGTCGTTAACAGTGTGTACTCTGAGCAGAATCCTACTTTTAAAACATAAATTTAATCGCAACCCTAACCCTAACCCTAACCCTGCTTGTCAGAAAAGAATTTTTTTTCTCCCAAATCGTGTAGCCCTAGCACTGTGACCTGACTATTGATGTTATCCATAATATTGATAAAATTTCTCTTATCAACCACAAAATGTATAAAGAAGTGGACTAAGGGAGTGTGACGTCACCCATAGTGTTCAGCTCCAGTCAAAAAAAGCTTGTGAATTTGGAGTCAACTTCCAAATTAGGTATTGATTTACAGACAAAATTGTAAAATAAAAACACCAGGCTCATGTAGAGCGAGTTAATACTGTATCAACATTAACATTTTAAGGCCAACATGACGAGGTTCACTGCAGCAGTTACAGAGAAATGGGTCACGTTTTGTCAATACAAAGTGAATTGGAGTCATAGTTAATGGAGCCAGAAGCACGTCCATCCTCACTTCCCATTTGGAATGTGGCGATTACCAGGTCCATTCATATATACAGTCGATGCTAGTGGATGTTTTATTGCTGACTGAGTGATCGTGTCTTTGAACAATTAGTATTACTCAAGTTTTAAACAATGAAAACCAGTCTTTGGACCAGCAATAAAAGGATCCATAAGTCACCTATTTGGAAATTAAATGTAGCCCATTTCTTTTTCTTTTCAACATTCAAGTGAACCAGCAATATTGGAACAAAATAGTCAATAAAATCATTACAAAAAGATTAGAAATTATACAAAACATGTCTTCAGCCTAAATGCAGATCGTGAAAAGACGACTCAAAAAAAATCTCTTGCGACCCAGTCTTTGGAAAACGATATGATATGATGAAAATGATATCGTGGACTGTCACAATATATCGAATTACAAGTTTCTTTGCTTAAACTACAGGAGAAACTAGCGGAAACTAAATATCCCATGATTCATTTCAGTGCAAACCCCATGAAGAAATATGTTTTTTACTTGCATTCTTGGGATTATGATGGAAATAATTCACACCAAAATCTTGTCACAGTATTTTAAAAGCAAGAAAGTGTCCCATCTACAATAAATATCATACCGTGAGATGCATATCGTGATAATATCGTATTGTGAGATTTGGATATCTTACATCCTAACTATCTGCTTAACTTGATTTACAATCTTGGTTTCTAGAATGTTGTTTGGTTGTATTTGAAGATGTTGGATGTTGAAAATGATTGGAAGACTGTAAAAAGGAAAATCTTATATGAATACACGTCTGCACTTCCTATAAAAGACTAGTATATCCTTTTCTTTTCTATCCTCCGTCCCTGAGTCTCTGAGCGGTTGTGGGCTATTACAGCTCCTCTGTGTTCTGCTGACCTTATAAACTGAGTGGGCTCCTGTTGTTTACTGTACGGATGCCCTGCGTGTGTGGGAGGGAGCCCCCGTGCACAGTCTGAGGAGCAGATGTGACAGACAAAGGTGCTGCTGCAGACAGGTGCAGACAGGGGCAGACAGGTGCAGACAGCCGAGGGCATATGGGCTATTTATACTCACACCACAACGCCCAGTCTAAGTGTTTAAGAGCAGACAGACGTTACTACTCTGTGTTCATATGATCACACTATATTACATACCACACATATGACTTAAAGCCCCACCATGTAACTTTTTAGCCAAAACAATAGACTATTAAAAGCATACATTTTCATTAACTCAAACCTGCACCTACACCTGCCTGCCGCCATGGAAATTGTATTGCTATTGATAAAACATTTTTATCTATTGGGAATGTTCCGTAGTATGGTTTGACATGTTACCACTAAAATCCAAAATGTTATGCAGTGTTGCTTTAAGTGTATTTATTAATTATTATATTTTTTTATTTTTATATGTTGTATTGTATTTTAATTTATTTTTTATTTTTTTGTATTGTATTTTTATTTTATTTGTTGTGTTGTTTTTGTTGTTGTTGTTGTTGTTTTGTAATGTATTATTTATTTATTTATTAAAAATCTTTGTATTGTATTTTTAATTTTAAATTTTTAGTATTGTATTATATTTATTTATTTTATTTATTTTTGTATTATATTTTTTATTTGAGATTAGAAGGAATAATAACAAAAGCATTAAGAGTTGCCATAACTTATACAGTTATAAGGACATAATGAAGTATATAATTGTAAAATCCTATTGGAAAAGAATATAATTTTTACAGTTTCACATGTTTTAAGTTTATAAACTGCTTCCCTGTTATACATTTGCTGCTTAAGTCATCACATCGCACTATTTAATGAGTACAAAACTATCTTTGTGTGTGGTTAAAAACATAATTATTGCAACTAGATGGTGAGCCAGAAGAAGATACATAGAGAACATTGCAGAGGGGTTAAGTGTAGATTAAATGGAGCACTGGGAGCTGTGTTTTTATTTATGGAGCGACCGGGGGCAGAGAATGGCACAAATGTAAAAGTTGTTTTCACTCCGGGGACTGCAAAAGACCCACAATGCACCTGGGCACGGCTGTAGTAGCATGTCGTCATACCTCCAGTGAGAAATGTATAGCACGAGTGTTGAAGTCAGGCTATTTTCAGATACAATCGCTGAACATGAAGGGGTCAGTGGAGACGAGTCAGCCATGTTGAGTAGGAAAGAATGAAGTTAGTCTTGTTAAAAATAACTTTCTTTATGGGATGTTTATTGCCATATTTTACTTGAAGTTGCTTGAATGCTTGTTAGACTGGCATTACAAAGGAATGTCAGCTGCTAGTTGAATATTTAGTGGGAATCATATTTACCTTCAAAAGCTTTAATAATAACTCAGTATTTTGAAAACTTAGCTTCTTGAAACATTTTATTTAAAATTAGTAACAACTGTAATGACACTATTCCCAATATTTAAATTTTTTGTGTTGCATTTTAATTTTTTTTTTTATTCTTTTATTTGTTTATTTTTTTTATTTATTGTATTTTTATTTTATTTTGTATTGTATTTTGTATTTATCTATTTTTATTTTTTGTATATTCTATTTATTTTTTTGTATTTTATTTATTTATTTATTTAAATTTTTTGTATTGTATTTTTATTTGTTTATTTTTTATTTTTGTATTTATTTATTTAAAATTTTTGTATTGTATTTTTATTTATTTTTATATTGTATTTTTTATTTATCTATTTTTATTTTTTGTATTATGTTCTTTATTTATTTATTTATTTTGTATTTTCTTTCTTTCTTTATTTTATTTATTTATTTATTTATTTGCATTATATTTTTGTTCATTTTTTGTATTTTTTTTTATTGTATTTTTTTATAAAAAAATATATATATATATTTTTTAAATTTGTTTATTTTTTATTTTTACATCATTCTTCCAGCATCCTGCAAACACAATTATCAGTAATGATTAAAAAAGTAAATTAATGCACCCTGTAATACTAAAACCAGCTCTTGGTCTCCCCCTGGAGGCCAGCAGCTGTAACTCTGTAGCTGTAGCTCTGTTTGACTGACAGTGGCTCTGGCTTTCACAATACTGAGCTCTGTGAAGTACAGTGACCCCCCACCATAGACTTTGTGCATGTCAGCTGTGTGAAGCTATGGCTGGCATCCCCTCTCCTCCTCTTCCTCTCTCGTTCTCTCTCTCTCTCTTCCTCCTCCTCTTCTCTTCTTTCTTTCTTTCCCTCCTCCCACCGACCAACCCTGACCTCATTTTACAAGAAGAGCCCGAGCTGAGCCAACCAGCCCAACAGGTGTAGAGCTGAGCAATGACTTCATACCCCCCGGACGCCCCAAAACCAGATGACCAAAACTTAAAAGCCGCACTATGTAACTTTTTTCATCTTTTTTCATACTCCAACTCAAGTTCACAGACAATTTAGGATGAGATGTTCTGCGGTACGACATTAAACTTACAGAATATCCATTGAAATCAGCAGGTCATAGTCATTTTTATCAGATTTTTATCCCGTTACTTTTCAATTTAGATTTTATTGTAAGGTTTTTTGAATATGTTGAGAACAGTTCAATTGGTGAAGCACAAAATACATGAAAAAATATGTATAAAAACTGTAATAATATGTTTTTAAGGCATTTTCAGCAATAAAAACACTTGTAATTAAATAAATATGAGAGGGTGCAATGCATTTACATCTCTCTAGAAAAATTTCAACATGCGTTTTTTATACCAGGGCCCCGTAATGAGATAACACACACTTAAAACACACTAAAGATCAATAGAAAAGTTTCAGTAGTTCTTTTGACTGTTCGGCGGCCGTATTATTTTCGCTCCAATCCATTCCTTCCTGCTGCCATCACTGTCTTAGCCCTCGCAGAATCCTGCCTTCTCAGCTGTCCCGCCGAGGTGTCCCATCGCAACCCAATATAGCCTCCTCCTCCTCCTCCTCCTCGCCGTGGTCCGGTGCTCCTGTGCAGTATTAGGAGTGGTCTATATTTGGCGTTGCAATGGAGAACCCACCTCAGAGATCAGACTGGCGACCCCTGCTGTTCTACACTATTACACTTCATTCATTTCTGTTCATTCATTCAACCAAAAACGTAATTATTTCCTTGACAAATTGCTGGGGATTTGGTTAGAGCTGTGAATAATATGGCAAAACTATATAATCACATTTTTCATTTCAATTCTTTACTTTTTTCATTTAGTAAAACTCAGAAAAATGCTTTCAAACTCTAGCCAAGTTGAGGTACGATACCGATACCGATTCCAGTGAGCTTTAACATGAAATGCTTTGTGTTTTTGTGTGTAAAAAAATACTATTAAGAATCTTACTTTTGGCGTACAGAGGCATCATTATCTTCATTCCTCCCCAGTTTAGTTAAAGATGTGTGAAGATAACGTGAAAAATAAAAACAGAATGTGATTAAAAATGAAACAAAAACAAAAAATTAAGCATGAATTTTTCAGAGTGAATCAATACTTTTAAAAAAATCCATCAGTACACAGCAATAAAACACAAATCTAGTCAAGTTAAGATGACTTGAATGAAGAATGTTTTATCATGATTTGAGTAAATTTCACTTGACGAGTAAAATTATCTGCCAGTGGAGTAAGACTTTTTGTACTTAAAATGTGAAAATACATCTTGAAACACTTATAAATAAGAGAAACATCAACTTTTTGCACTTAAAATAAGAAATTAAATCGAATTTTGCTTGAATTAAGAAAAACACACACAGATAATTTTACTTGTCAAGTTGAATCTACTCAAATAAAATCATTTTAACTTACCTAGATATCGTTTTTTTCCAGTGTTCTCTCTTAATTTCCTGATTATGACATTAAAATCAGTCCATTTAACACCAAATAGTCAGTTTTTTTTCTCCAAACTGCATTCTTTCACTGCATTCTATTAAAAATACTCACAATTTTACAATAAAAATTTGATTCATTTACTAGTTTTAAATTCAGGTACATTTCTTTATACAGTCCTGTTAAATAAACTACTAGGGTTAAGGTTCCCAAACAAACAGCGTCCAGCCCCGTTCATCCATATTAAACGTGCATTTGCATATGTTCATCTCACGCTGTAACATATTCATGACCCTGACCGTCTGGAGAAACCTTAAAATATTAACGCATATTTCCAGTTACCTGAAATCAATTACATTTGAGATTCTGCACGCCCGCTGTTCTGAATTTGTTTGAAACTAGTGAATCTTGAGGCGTCCATTTCGGTATTGAAAACTTTTGAACTGTTAAGACTTGTAATATTTGAGGTTTAAAGTGATGACAGGAAGAGCAGAGGATGACAAATGTGAATTAACTTTTCCTTGGTTTTTCCTTTTTCGTGAGACCACAAGTGCAAGAAAAAGACTCTATCTGTCCATCTATATGTCTATTTATTATTATTTTATCTATCTCATGAATCACCAAACTAAATATGATCAATCTGCTGAAATAATAGTTAAACGTGAGTTAATTTTCATGTTTTTGTAGTTAAATAAACAGCATTTTGTTGATAGGCTGGTGAACCGAGTTGGAAAAGTGTGTAGTCTTTTTCTTCTTTAAATGATTCTGTCTTTTTTCCAGCTCAGACTCATCCTGTTGCTCTGGCCTCACATTTACATACAGATTGAATGCCACATAAAGTGTGTTTGCAGTAAAGTGCAGCTCAACTGTTCATGTTAATGCAGATACACACTTCTACACACACTCATTTTCAACTCCTCTCTCTTTCTCTCTTTCTGCCCCCTCACTCTCCTCTCTTTCTTCTCTTTCTTTCTCTTTTTACATTTTTTCCTATTTTCTCTTTTTCTCTCTCCGTCTTTCACTCCACCCCCTCTTCTCTCTCTCTCTCTCTCTCTCTTTCTCTATCTTGTCCGCCCATTCTCTCTGTCTCCCTGTCTCTCCCACTCTCTGTCTCTCTGTCTTTCTCCCTCCCTTCACTCTCCTCTGTCTCTCTTTCTCTCTTTACCTTTTTCCTCTTTTCTCACTTTTCCTCTCTCCTCTGTCTTTCACTCTCTCACCCTCTCTTCTCTCTCTCTCTCTCTCCCTCTCTCTCTCTTGTCCGCCCATCCTCTCTGTCTCTCTCTCTCTCTCTCTCTATCTCTCCAACTCTCTGTCTTTTTGTCTTTCTCTCTCCCTTCACTTCTTTCACTCTGTACCTTTTTTTTCCTTTTTCTCACTTTTTCTCTCTCCTCTGCTTTTCATTTCCCCCCTCTTCTCTCTCTCCCCCTCTCTCTTTATCTATCTATCTGTCTATCTATCTATCTATCTATCTATCTATCTATCTGTCTATCTATCTATTTCCCTTTGCCTGTCTGTCTCTCTCTTTCTCTCTGCACTTTTTTCCTTTTTTCTCACTTATTCCTCTCTCCTCTGTCTTTCACTCTCTCCCCCTCCCTCTTTTCTCTCTCTTTCTCTCTCTCTATCTCTCCCACTCTCTGTCTCTCTGTCTTTCTCTCTCCCTCTCTGCCCCCTCACTTCTTTCTTTCTCTCTTTACCTTTTTCCCCTTTTTTCTTTTTTCTCTCTCCTGTCTTTCACTCTCTCTCACTCTTTTCTCTCTTCCTCTCTCTCTCTCCCTCTCACTCTTTCTTGTCCACTCTCTGTCTTTCTCTATCTCTTTCTCCTTCTGTCCCCTCACTCTCCTCTGTCTCTCTTTCTCTCTTTACCTTCTTTTCTCTCTTCTCTCTTTTTCTCTCTCCTGTCTTTCACTTTCTCCCACTCTATTCTCACTTTCTCTCACCACTCGCTCTGTCTTTCTTTTTCTCCCTGTCTCCATGTGTCTGTCTCTGTCTCTCTCTTTCTCCCTCTTTACCTCCTTACTCTCCACTCTATCTATCTACCTATCTATCTATCACTCTCTCTCTCTCTTTCTCTCTCTCTCTCTATCTATCTATCTCTCTCTTTCTCCCTCTCTGCTTCCTCACTCTCCTCTCTCTCTTTCTCTCTTCCTCTCTTTACTTTTTTCATTTCATCTGTCTTTTTCTCTCCTCCATCTTTCTCTCTCTCTCACTCTCACTCTCTTCTCTCTATTTCTTTCTCTCTCCCTCTCTCATTCTCCCTTTCTCTCTATCTCTCCCACTCTCTGTGTCTCTCTGTCGTTCTCTCTCTCTCCTCACTCTCATCTCTCCTTTTCTTCCTCTCTTTACATCTTTCTCTTTCTATCTCCCCTCTCGCCCATCTCTATCTGTATCTCTCATCCTCCTGCTTTTCTATCTCTCCCTCTCACATTCTCTTTCTTTCTATCCCTCTCTCTCTCTCTTTCGCCCACTCCTTCATCTCCGGTTAGTTATTCCGCTGAGCCTCTCCTCCCACGCTCCTCCGCTCGTCAGACTGCTGCAAACTTTGGCTTGAGCGTCTACAGTAACACGGAGACACAGATCTGCATACGCTGCTCCCTGCTCCTCTTCATCCTCCTCTTCATCCTCACACACACACACACACACACGCACACACACACTGCTCGTCTTCATCCTCATCTTCATCCTCACACACACTCGCTCATTTACTTTTGCTTTTCCCCTTTGGCCTCCTCCTCAAAGAAGCTCACAGCGACGGGTTCAGAGGGACGACGACGGACTGGGACTGTTGCCATAGTGATTAACAATTTCAAACTAAAACTTGTCTCTTTTGATTAATGAGAAGTTCTGCAAGATGTTGAATATAAGGAAGCTGAAGTTGTAATGAGGTCTGTTGCTCTTTTGACTCGTGGTGTTTTGTCAGGGCTTGGGAGCGGCATACAAGAAGCAGCACATGGTCGTTTTGAATACTTTAACATATTTCTGATAATTGAGTCAAGTTTGAGTTAATTTATTTGAACTTTTTTTTATTTTAAGGTATGAAGGCACAACATATAGTCAACAACTCTCTTAAAAATAAAAGAGAACAAAAAAAAAGAGAACTCACAAAAAAGAGAACAAACGTGTTAAAAACATTCATTGTTCAAAAAAGGAATAGGAAGAAGCATAATTTATTTGAATCCTGCCACTACAATTTACAATATTTCTTCTACATGATATTCAGTCGTTAAGTACATTATAGTAAGGGGCAGAGGCGGTGCTACCATTAGGCAAAAGTAGTCAGCTGCCTAGGGCCCCCAATCCTGGAGGGGCCCCCAACCAATTGCCCTCAGAGCCACTAATAGCCGAGGACTCAGAGCAATTTGATTTTCTCTTAATATAAATGAGAGTAGTTTACTTTTTAACAATAATAATAAGAAAAAATAATAATCAACATATGTAATGGATGTAAACAAAAACGTAATTGTACTAGCAAAAAAATAAAACTACTTTCAGCTCTGGTTAGACAAGTTTCCAATTTACCATAATTCAAATAAATAGAGATGTGCATGTCCCAAGAACAAAACAAAACAAAAAAACTGTGCATTATAGTGAGGTTCCCAAACTCAAGTTCACTTAGGGCCCCCAAATTGCTAACTCTGCCACTGGTTAGGGTTGTGCAAAACTACTGAAATATTGATATATCGTATTGTTTAATGTGATGATACAATATCGATATTGATATATTTCTGAGAGTATTTTTTGGTATATTTTACTAAATTATTTTGTTACAGAGCTACAGTTTTGTTGCTTGTTTAGAAAAAGGAAACTCATTTATGCAACACATTTGACATTTTCACAGTTTTGAGGATTAAAATGGGCGTTTTTCATATGAACTTTGTACTAGAAGTGGTTTGACAAAGACTTTCAGTATCACAGCCATGATTTAGCCATTATTTTTATTGAACTGTATGGAATCGCTTTAAAATATATCGTATCGAATCGAAAGTGCACTGTATCAAGATATGAATCGTGTCATGGTCTATGTATCGAGGTGTGTATTGTATCGGCAACTTTTTAATGATACCCAGCCCTAATTATAGTGTATCTTTAGATATTGGACATTAGATAAATTAGATAAAATGTAAAAAAACTAAAAACAAAAAAACAATAATAAAATAATATAATGTGTAATTATACAGTTTATATAGTCTGGTGCTGTCTATACATTTTACTGTATCTTTAAAGCTCTCATGAAAATGTTATTGCTTTAATAACACTTGAAGTTTGAAATAAAATTTTTTTAAAAATACATGCAAACTAATTATATTCATGGATTTCAGCTTCCTGTTATATGAGACAATTATGAGAACTACATACTCCCACATTCAGTAGATATCATATTTAGTTATAAATTGTTAACTGTTTTATTTTTTCATCGTTCTGAATCCCACATAAGAGCCTGAATGTGATCTCTTCTAACATAAATACCATGCTGCAAAAGTCCACAGTCTCTTGGCCAGTGTGTCCGGTCTAGAAATCCGTAGCAGATCTCAAAAGAACTCACTGTTCCGGGGGATAAAAGCCTCAAGAGTTTGAAATCTTTGTTCAAACTTTTGTCCGAAGTTGCAGTGAGTTGGTTTTCATTTTGTTTGGAGTCAGCTCTGTGTGACCGTGTGCCCTCCTGTGTCCACACACAAAGAACAGACGCACACACAGGAGGACACGGGAACATGAACCACACTGCAGGGGGCGTTGGTGCTCAACACGACCTTGTCCCTGCAAAATGTCAGAGTCACTTTGAACACTGGAATAAAAAGTAGTTCTTCTCATGAAAAATGTGTTAAATGCGTCTTACTGTGTGCGAGATTGCCTGCCCACAGATCTGACCTGTAACTGGTTTGATGGTGTCACCTGGGTGCAGTGGCGGTTCTGATATTTTTCTGAAACAGGAACCATTAAGGGGCCACATGTTACATTCAAGGGCCAAGTACAGGTACATCCAAGCATACAAATGAATACTTCAATACGGTGCAAATACAAGCACAGACAGTACAAAAAAAAAACCTCCACAGGTCTGTTTCTTCTCCCATTATGTTGTTTTGACCCAATAGATCTGCTGCCGCCAAGAGTTTGAGGGTGGAATTGCATTGGCACTTCAGGGGCCAATGAGATTAGAGGTGGCCCTGTGGCTCCTCCCTTAAAACCACCCCTGCCTGGTTGTCAAGATAAGTTAAGTTTAATGTCATACTGTGAAACATTCCAGCCAAAGCAAAGACATCTTCACGGAGACAAGCAGATGGTCCCATGGTTAAGTTACAGGTCACAGTTAATCTTTAAAAAGGGGGTATTCAAAATCGACTACCATATGGCCATATGAAGTCGTTCCCTCATCAAAAACATGCCTGAAGAGGTTTTAGATGTCATCCATGCATGTTTCAGTCATTTAGTGATCTCTCCTGGACCCTATTTATACCCTCCTTATGGTTAGCTGTAAGATTCTGCCTAGTGATCACAAATCTACGTCTTCCTCGCTCTCACCTGACAATTTTCCATAAATGCACAAAATGCACATGATAGAAAACAATACACTACAACTTCACAAACCTGATGTGATGTGCGGTAGTTTCATTGGCAGGTTACATGCTAATTGTGTTGTGATGGCACTGTGAAGAGAGGAAGACTTAGTGTGGAGACTCAAATCATCAAAACCTAAACTCAAGTATGTTAATATGTAATAACTGAATAGTAGCCAGGCTGGCGCCACCTAGTGCCTTCATTCAATATAATTTCTCTCCAGCAACTTCTTCAGGGATCAGAATACACTAGATGGTTTGCAAGAACCCCAGAAGAGTGAGTTCAGGCACCAGCCAGTCAGCGAAGAACCATACATTCTGTGTTGGATTCCCGAGATCGAGGATTTAAACCCGGAACAAAGAGAATGTTTGGTGAATTTTACCAGGGGGAAAAACGTTATTGTCCTTCTTCCTACGGGATTTGGGAAAAGCTTAATATACATGTTAACCCCATTAGCTGCGCATTACATACGTCACGATCAAATAGCAGCGACTGATTAAATAAAAAAAGATTAAAAAGTGCTCGCCTACTGTCGAGCAAACGAATCCTAATGCTGCGAGGTCAGACGGTTTCCACGAAATGAAACGATGAATCAGACTAGTTGAATATAGCATTTTCAAAATAAATATATTAAAAAATGACAACAAAAAATGTAAAAGGTGAGATGGTGATCTATAAATGTGTTAGCAATTAATATTAGGGATGTAACAATAACCAAAATATCGTGATATCGTATCGTCAAAAGTCTCACAATAATATCGTGGGCTGTCACAATATATCAAATCAGAAGTTCCTTTGCTTAAATGCATGGTTTTATGGTAGTAACAGCTAATAAACTACATAAGGGAACTACATATCACATGATTCATTTCAGTGCAGACAACATGAAGAAATATGTTTTTTACTTGACTTCTTGGGATTATGAAGGTAATAATTCACATCAAAATCTTGTCAAGGTATTTTAAAAGCACATAAAGTGTCCCATCTACAATTATATTAACCTCTTCAGAATATCACAATAAATATCGTACCGTGAGATGTATATTGAGAAATTTGGATATCGTTACATTCCTAATTAATACCCCAAAGAAGTGTAAGAGACATCTCATTTTAGACAGGAAAAAGCTGTGAAAATGTCTGGGGTCTGGGGCAACTTCGTGCAATTACAGATATAAGCGCTGACGTTGTTTCTATAGTAACAGTGTCTCTGCGTTTTCCCTCTTGCAGACCTTCACGGCGTGGTGTAACTCCCACTTGAGGAAAGCCGGGACACAGATTGAGAACATTGAGGAGGACTTCAGGAATGGCCTCAAGCTCATGCTGCTGCTGGAGGTCATCTCAGGTACTGCACCCGACACACAGCACCACCCAAAATATTTAACTTCATAACAAAATAACCGGTAGTTTCATACATTTTCTTGTCAAATGCATTTGTATAATTTGTGTAATGTGGCTCCTCATGCATTTTCCTCCATTTATTACAGTAAGAAGTAAGTTATAAGACTCCTAAACCATTATGACGACTTAAAAAAAGACCTATAAAAACTAGATGTCTAATAATAATAATAATAACGCACATAGATAGGCAAAAAAAAATCCTGATCATGAGCTTTATTCAAACTAATATAGACGACATAAGTATAGTTTAAAAAAAAAAAAACTGTTTGTGTTGAAATCTCAGTTTAGTTTCTACAAAAATGTCAAAATCGGGATCAAGTATCAAGTCTTTTCGTGAATATCTATCTTGAAATTTTAGAAACGCTATTCACAAGAGTCTTTAAAGTGAATCTCAGGTGAGGTGACTTCGTTTTACTGTAGATATTGTTTCGTGTTTCAGGTGAGAGGCTGCCCAAACCCGACAAAGGCAAGATGCGTTTCCACAAGATCGCCAACGTCAACAAAGCTCTGGACTTCATCTGCAGCAAAGGAGTCAAGCTGGTGTCCATCGGAGCAGAGGGTGAGGAAACTGAGTCGTGAATGAACAACTTCTATGCTGTGATTTTTATATTTATACCAGATGCCCTCCCTGATGCAAGTACCTTCATTTAGGCCTGAGACTGGTACATGGGAAATGAGATACTATTCAAGTACAAGAGCAGAGAGACTAGTACACGCCCACAGAGCACTATGAAACCAATATAACAACCGAGGGATTTTTTTTATTTTTTATTTTGTGATTATACAACACAAACAAAAAGAAAATACTATGATCTCATGTTGAAAAGCAGATTCTAAAAGCGTTCTAAAAAAAGAGAGAGAGTGTTTTTATTATCACAGTGGTGTTCGAATCAAGTCTATTTCCTTCATATCAAAATCAAGCTTGAAATTTTACTATCTTGATTAGGGCTGGGTGTCATTAAGAAGTTGTCGATACGATACATACCTCGATACATAGGCCACGGTATGATACATATCTCGATACATAGGCCACAATACGATACATGCCTTGATACAGTGCACTTTCGATTCAATACGATATATTTCAAATCGATTTGATACGGTTCAATAAAAAATGAACACTAAATCATGGCTGTGACACTAAAAGTCTTTGTTAAACCACTTTTTGCGCAAAGTGAATATGAAGCACAAACATTTTAATCATCAAAACTGTGAAAATATCAAATGTGTTGCATAAATGAGTTTTCTTCCCCTAATAAAGCAACAAAACTGTAGCGCTGTAACAAAATAATTTAGTATAATATACCAAATAATACTCTTGACGATAGACTGATACAGCAGCACTTGATATTGATACTGTATCATCACATTAAACGATACGTTATATTGATATTTTGATATTTTTGCACACCCCTAATCATGACAACGTTACTTGTACACATAATGTATTGAATTGTCCAAGGTCACAAAACCAGTTCTGAGTCACCAACCTAATGTTTTTGAAGTTTTTTAAGGTTTACAATAAAACTTTTCTGATGAAGGTTGTTAAGTTTTACACCGTTTGTGCAACCTTGAAACCTCCATAGATAAAAATAAAAATGTGTATATCACCTTTTTAAATAGTTTAATATTATAAAACCACTTCATTTCATTTAATTTCATTACATTTTTAATTTGTTTCATTCATGAAAGATGAATATAAAATAAATTCATACGTCAATGTGAATGAAAAGGAGCAGAAAGAAGTATAGACTTGTAAAATCTGTCCTCTTTTCAGACAAAATAAAACATTTCTAACACTTCAATGATTTCAACTTAATATATGATCTTTAGTAGCTACATTTACGTGACATACATTATATTAAATACTTATTAATGAAGACAAAAGGACTCTGCCATCTCAGACTTTTTAGCATATCATATTTGACCTTTCTTTTAAACATTAGATTCTTTTAAACAACAGATTTCGCAGCGTTGATTTGTTCCATCGACACCTTTGATCCAAACACTTCAACATGACTTTCCACATTTTTTATCGGAGTTGACTGAAGTTCTTTTTTGGTAAAGTTATGTTCTGAACTAACCAATTTACAGTGAGTTTTGAAAAGCAGAAATGATCTGGAGCCAAGGCAGCATGTGTTGGTTTTGTTAATCAATTGGACTGGTTCTCAGCGGGACTTCACTGTACAGACGGAGAATTTCAATGGTGCATCTTTTCCATCACTCAACTTCAAAAGCAGATCGTTTTTTCGCATTTCCTTCTCCTCTTTTGGACTTTCTCTCAATCCTCCCGGCTGTGTGCGATCCAATTAGCTTTCACTTCAAACAGACATAAGTGTAATTTCACTAATGGACAAAGCCGGGGCCTCATGTGGAGCGCAGAATATTAGAAATACAGATAAGGTCCAGTTATCTCAGTGGGGCGGTTTAGAGCGGGGTTTCCCAAGCTGCGGTACAGGGCATTTCGGGAGGTACATATACAGTAGAGTAGAGCGTAATGTTTACGTAGTATGTAGTATTTGAATCTTAAAAATGCTCTTTGTAGTAAAATCTGTGTCTTTATTATGAGTGTTTCTGAGGATTTTTGAGTATAGTTAAAGGTTCTATATTAGGTAAAATTGACTATTGTGAGTTTCAAACCATGTTATAATGCTGTTACCTCATCAAAATATACCTGGAGTTGAGTTTTGTCTTATTCACACATGTTTGAGTAATTCTTTATTATTAGTTTGTCTACATCTCCAAAGCTCAAAATGCTCTGTAGCTGTAGTTTTAAAGTTTTTTTGAGTGTTTTTTGAGAAGAATTCAGCCCAAATGTGCAGGGTTTGTGTGTTAAACTTGTGTGAATGAAACAAAACACAACTCCAGGGATGTTTTGGTGAGGAAACAACATTATAATAGATCAGAAAACAATGTATTTTAGGCCCTTTTATAGGCATTTTACTGCTAAGAACTAACTTAAACCATGCACAGTGAGCAGGGCTGTCTCTCTGTAGATCTGTCTTGTAACTTGGCCTGATTGTGTTATCTTTTTGATACAATGGAGACAGACAGACTGGCGACTCTCCATCAGAAAAGTTACCTAGTTTGCCTTTTTAAAACATTTTTAGATAGATTATGAAACAAGTTTGTTAAGTATACAGTATGTTATCATTGAATATTTGAAAATTGATGATTACTTTGAGTACAGGTGCAGAGATGTGTGCACAAAATGCCTACGTAATATAGTTCTTATTGTGTTATAACTTTATTTTTTCATTTATTTTGACAGAAATTGTTGACGGAAACGTGAAGATGACCCTCGGTATGATCTGGACCATCATTCTGCGTTTCGCCATCCAGGACATCTCTGTGGAAGGTCTGTGTCCCGTTTACCACAACAGCATTTATATAACTCATTATAGTGGATAATAAGTTTATTTTTAACTTTATCTGGCTCATAGACTGTATAAAAAAGTGGACTAAGCGAGTGTGATGTCACCCATAGTGTTCAGCGCCACTCAAATGAAGCTCACGATGATCACAAATACAGGAATTATGAATAGGATTTTTTTAAAGGACAAAATGGGGGGAAAAAAACCACCAGGATCATGTAGAGTGGGTTAATACAAACATTTTAAGACCAAAACGACAAAGCTCACTGCAGCTGTTACAGGGAGAAGGGCGATAATATTCTAATGTAAGTCAATGGGAACCAGGGTTAAAAGGAGCAGGAAGAGCCGCATGCAAAAAGCAGCAGCTAGTGTGTGCATTTATATATACTGTCTTTGATTTTACTGTACTGTTTTAGGTAGATTATGTCTTCAAAATCCTAACAAGTGACGATATAAAAATATAGCAAATTCAATTTGTCAACTGGACAAAAATTTATTTGGTCGAGCATTTTGACCAGAACTGAAGAAGCAGATTGGATGAGCTGCGAAACATATTCAACCAAATAAATTTTGTCCAGTTGACAAATTGAATTTCTCCTTTTGCCATGGATTCTACCTGGATGGCTGAGGGATTTTACACAGATATAAAAATATACAGAAATACACAAATCTGGAATCCCAACTTTCCCAACAAGTTTGTTCTCTTGTAGACCCACAGATCTTTTTGAATGGCACATTGAATCTTATCTACAGTATGGGTGGGCGGTATTGACAAAAATTAATACACATTTACTTTTTACTTTATTTAATTAATTAATTAATTTATTTTATTTATTTATTTGTATTTATTTATAAAGGATAGGGATGTAACAATAACCAAAATATCATGATATCATATCGTTCAAAGTTCTCACAATAATATCGTGGACTGTCACAATATATCGAATTACAAGTCTCTTTGCTTAAATTAAGAATTAAGGTGCAACAATAGCTATAAGATCATGATCCCTACATGAAGAGATAACAGCTCTAAGCACTTTTAAGTCTTAGTTCTTTGGATTAAGTCTTGTTAAGGCATTTTAAAAGGAAAAAGTAACATATTAACAGTTTTCTTAGTCTCCACAAAATATTGCAATAAATATTGTACCGTGAAAATATCTTACAGAGAGATTTGGATATTGTTACATCCCTAATCATGCCTGCCCACCATATCGTGAGCTTTCCCACAATATCGCAATAAATATCGTACCGTGAGGTTCATACCGTGACAATATCATATCATCAGATTTGGATATTGTTACACCCCTAATAAGGGACTATGTTATGTAAAATTGACTCTTGTGAGCTTTAAGCCATGTGATAATGTTGTTACCTCCTCAAAAACAGAGCTGGAGTTGTGTTTGAGTAATCATTTATTTTTAGTCTATCTGCATCTCCCAAGCTCAAAATGCTCTGCCCCACCTTGTGATGTCATGAAGTGGTAGTTTTCAAGTTTCAAGCAGAAATCAGCCAAATGATTTTTAGTGTTTTATTATGCAGGATGCAGGGTTTGTGTGTTAAACGTGCGAATGAAATAAAACACAACTCCAGGTCTGTTTGTGATGAGGAAAAACTATAACACAGAAAACAGCGTAATATTTAATACTTCAATCATCCCATCACAGGATATTATTGCAGTCCATGAAATGTGCCTATAAATGAAAAATGTGAAACAGAATATTGAAATTTATTACACATTTTTCCATATATAGCCTGAGTCTTATGGTATTTGATCCCACATCACTGTCAAACACGTCCTCATAATTCACTTTCTTCACCCTCACCTTGGCCTCTCCACTCCCCCGTGACACTGTAAACTCTTGCTGATTTGTTGCTGTGTAAATCTGACATCAGTTCAATGGAAGACTTCCCTGATTCGTAGTAAATTTTCCTTTCGTGGCGTTTTCTCTCCCCCAGCGTCCAAGGAAAGGTCATCGCGCTCCATTTGTGAATTATTGTGGCCCTATATGAAGCCACGGCCCTGGTTTAGACTGTCATTTGGACCTAACCTCCTCTGATCTCCCTTAACCCTGGTTTTATTGGCTTCCACTGCAATATCTCTCCTTTTATAAACTCGCCATCTCATCCAGCTCTGTGTAAGCACACCAATCTGTCTCTGCAGTAAAGGTGTTCTGTTCTTATATTGTCAATCAAAAGTATTAAAGTTAAAGCAGGTGTGTGATGAAGACTCGACTTAAAGGGCCTGTATCTGATTTTAATTTATTCTTGTCAGGATAAATCATGCATTGTAGGGTAAGAGACTGGTAATTCTCAGGTAATGACTAGTGCAGAAGCTACTGGCAATCTCAAACACACTAAGAATCTGCCTGACTTTCTCCCAGACACTTGACAAAGGAGTTACAAAAAACAACAACAACAAAAACAAATAGAAAGCAGAGACTGGGGATCTATAAGGAACTGTCTGACACTATCCCAGACACTTGATTCTATGTAATACGCTCTGTTTATATGTGATGACAACTTCCAGCAGGTTCTGTTCATGGTCGTAAGTGTGACAAAATCTAGGAAAAATGAGAAAATGGCCCAGTTTTCTTCATCTCTGTGTCATTGTAGCGTTCCGTTATATTCGACAAATCAACAATTACAACCACACCTCAGTTTTCAACATTTCCCCACTGATACACAACTCTAATCGCACTGGGGACATGCAATTAGAGAAGAAAAAAATGAAGAAAAAAAAAGAGAAAAAAATTCAAGATAGTTCTAAACAAAACAAAACAAATAAAAGTACTTAATTTTACCGCTGATCACATTTACTTCAGTGGGTTTTATCTCAGTTGGTCGGCGAGTCCATTGTCCGGGGTGAAATTTATGTTCTGTCATTTCAAAGATTTTTCTCAAAATTAAACTCTTAGTCAAGTCATTTTTATTTTTATACTGCATTTAAAGGGATGATTCAGAGTCATTTGAGCCTAGCATCATTTTTATTACATCTGTAGTCCACTGCTGCTGGATTATAGGTCGGGTGTAATTGACGACCAAATTGGGAGAAATTAGGATAAAATCTGATGCAAATTGATGATAAAGGAAATGTGGGAACATAGGGACTAATTTTGGGAAGAAAAAAATAATAAAATAAAATAACAAACCTTAGAAATGAGTGAACATATGACTGCGAGAACATAGGCACGCTCCCGTTGGTAACAACACCGGAAGATGTCGTCGCATGTTTCCAAACGTCTTCCTGGTTTGTGACGTAACGTGAACAGAGCCTATGGTGCATTATCACAGTGGCAGAAAGGACTAAGTGGGCGGGGCTTCTTGACCATAGACTGTATATGTAAATGGGAACAGCTAACCCATTTTCCTGCAGTGTTCCAAGCAAGAAGAGAGCATGGGGGCACCTCCAGGTCCATCGACTTTGTATTAGCCACTCTGTATGATCCTAGTGTTTTATTTATGTCCTCAAAAAATCCTATTCCTAATATGTTACATGGATCCAAATTCTCTCCTATATCTACTAACATCATGTGCTCCCTTTGACTGCAGCTGAACACTATGGTTGATGTAACAATCCCTTAGTCCACTTCTTTACACAGTCTATGTTCGTAGTTCAAATTGAGGTCCGGGCTTTCTGAATGACCTTTTAATCGTTCTATAATGGTATTCTCTCTCATCATTGTATTTTGACTGATTTACACAATAGAGGATGAGTAATCCTCTATTGTCCTGCATTTGAGGATTGAGAGCTCAGGAAATGTCTGTTTTCTCTTACTCCTCAAAAAAATGGAAAATAGTGATTAATGTATGCTTTAGTTGAATACAAAAATAGAAAAAAAAATCAGGATATGTAAAGAAAAGTGTATATTTCTCACAGCAGAATCTTGTTTTTTCAGAGACCTCTGCTAAGGAGGGTCTGCTGCTGTGGTGCCAGAGGAAGACTGCCCCCTACAGGAATGTCAATGTGCAGAACTTCCACATCAGGTGGGTCCACAGCGCCTCACTGTGGCTCTAAACTGGAACTGCACTCATTTCACTTCACTGCAGATTTTCCATATTTATAAAACGGAACATAATTTTTCTTCTTTTTCTTCATATTCATATATTTCTTCTCCTCTTTCCTCCCTCTCTCCCTGTGTCAGTTGGAAGGATGGCTTGGCTCTGTGCGCCCTCATCCACAGACACAGACCCGACCTCATCGACTACTCCAAACTGAGAAAGGTCCTGCTCTGTCTCCTCCTTTTATTCTTTCATCAGATTATTTTCATGTATTTTCTTATTCACTGCTTCTCTTTCATAGTATATTCTTGCCTTCAATCTTGAGCAATGCATCTCCATAAAACATGAACTTTCACAGCTTATATTCACTTCATTTTGGTTACGTTTAGGCACTTTATATGTAACATTTGATATGCACTAATGCTCATTTTCACTAAGATACCAGTGTCCGTTTTGATAACACATTTAAGATACTTTTTGTCTTTATTTGCATAGTCCAGATTTAGTCGAAGAGCTCTTTTTGGTTTAAGTTATTTTCTAAGTCAATTAAATCAATCATCATCAGTATTATTAGAATAAAATATACTAACCCCTTAACGCCTGAATTTATATAGATGTATATTAAAAAAAATGTCTTGTGTGGGTTTTTGCCTTTATGTAGATAGTAAATTAAATTGAGATTATTAATTTGACTATAGCAAAAATAAATAAATAAATAGAAATTCGGTTGTATATGTTGCAAATTTGCGACAACTAGAAACAAGCACTTGCCGAAAGTTCCTAGGAAGGTCCTGCATGTGCACTAACCAGGACTGGGGGAATGCAGCCTTGATCCAAGCGGTTTGTTGCGTATTTGTGACACTCGGCGTTAAGGGGTTAACATTTTTAACTAATAAATCATATCACATTGTATTGTAATATTATTCCTTAGATAGACTCCACTGTAGTTTGTCTGATCAGCCAAGAATAGACACACTTCCCACACTAGTAAATACATGAGAGAACCAGAAAAGAAGATTTAATCCCAGACTATGTATATTTGACTAATTGTGACTCATTTGTTTTTGACATGAAACAGGACGACCCCATCGGAAACCTGAACACTGCATTCGAGGTGGCCGAGAAGTTCCTGGACATCCCAAAAATGCTTGATGCTGAAGGTAAAAAATAAGATGCAATTTTGTATTTATTTATTTATATTTATGTTTGATAGTTTTTTTTATTACCATTTATCTTAACTTGAAAATGTACTTGTAGTATGTTAACATTTAATAATAACTACAACTTAATTAGCCATTAATAAAGCATAAACAAAGACTTAAGAATGAAGAAATAATTTCTTAATTATGAATGGCTTAGTTCCTACTTAATATAGTGATTAGGAGTGTGTTAATTATTAGGGGTGTAACAATAACCGAAATATCGTGATATTGTATCGTCAAAGTTCTCACAATAACATTGTGGACCATCACAATATATCAAATTACAAGTCTCTTTGCTGAAATTAAGAGTTATGGTGCAGCAATAGCTAAAAAAAGACAGAGGGAACTACATAAACCATGATGCTTTCCTCCATTTCAGTGTCGACTACAGTTCAAAGCACTTTTAAGTCTCAGTTCTTTGGATTAAGTCTTGTCAAGGCATTTTAAGAGGAAAAAGTATCATATTCACAGTTTTGTTTAGCCTCCACAAAATATCACAATAAATATCGTACCATGAGATCTATATTGTGAAAATATCGTACTGAGAGATTTAGATATTGTTACATCTCTAATTATGATCCTCCCCACCATATCATGAGCTTTCCCACGATATCACAATAAATATCGTACCGTGAGGTTCATACCATGACGATATCGTATCGTGAGACTTGAATATCGTCACACCCCATTAATTAAGCATTTACTGAGCCTGAATTTTTTTTAATAAACTATTATTCATTATGATTTAAATCTTTATTCATGCATTAGTATGCATTAGTTTGCTTGTCTTCGTGGAGATGTTATTGCTTTGTCTAAAATGTTCCACTCTAAAGATTAAATTGACCTATCACAAGGGAGAAAAGTAGACTACATTACAGGTCAGATCTGTGGAGAGCCGGCCCTATTCACAGAGAGAATTATTGTATTTTCTGAGCAATAGAAACACTCATAATGAATACATGTTAGATGGATGTGTTTAATGTCATAACGTGGAACATTCCAGGCAGGTGATGAACCCTCCACCAGAAAAGTTGGACAGTGCACCTTTAAAGCTAATGAATGTGTGGTTATTATAGAGTATTACCAGTTAAATGAATGATGTTTGGAGATGTTTAATTGAGTGTAAATCCTGTTTTCTAGATATTGTGAACACACCCAAACCCGATGAGAAGGCCATCATGACCTACGTGTCCTGCTTCTACCACGCCTTCGCTGGAGCCGAGCAGGTGAAGTGAAAAAAAACATGATCTGGATCTGTGTTTCCGGTGTAATCAGATTATTGAAATGTCATGTAAACAGTTCTATCTGCTGACAATTACGCAAAAATGCCAAACTAATGTGACGGCAAAGACAAAAATGGAAGAGAAAATGTCAAAGATTGAAAGAGTTAGTTTAAAATTTGCTGTACTTTGTTTCCATATACACAGTTTTTTCTGACTAATGATAGTGTTATGTGATTATTCTATTTATGTGATTATAATGGGCATGTACATACTGACTGTGGATGTGTGCTCCTCTCAGGCTGAGACCGCTGCCAACCGTATCTGCAAAGTGCTGGCTGTGAACCAGGAGAACGAGAAGCTGATGGAGGAGTACGAGAAACTGGCCAGTGAGGTGAGAAGCACATCTGAATATTACATCTGCTCTTCACCAGTGTCATTATATAAGTCACCAATGCACTTATATAAGAGACGGGGCCTGCACATTTTAGTGGAGTGTGCCTCAGAGGGGTGTCATATTTGGCATGTTTTTATTAGCAGAGAGAGCTACATAGACATAACGTTTCAAAGTTTCAGTGCAGCCAACTTGAATAAATTCTTGTTTTAACATTTTCACAAAAGAAATGATTTCTGTCAACTGGACAAGTTTTTTTTTTTTTTTAACACACTTTAGTTCCAGTTTATTTAGCTCCTCTTTTCAGACAGATATAAGGCAGTGTCTTACCAGGGACCTGCCATAACTAAAGAAATCGCTTGGTCACGGTATGATATTTATTGCGATATTGTGGGAAACCTCACGATATGGTGGGATATTGCAATATTAAAATGACTTAACAAGACTTAATCCAAAGAACTAAGATTTAAAAGTGCTTAGAACTGTTATTTCTTCATGTAGTTTACATTGAAATGCAAAGGATCATGGTCTATGTAGTTCCCTCTGTTAGCTATTTCTGCACTATAACTCTTAATTTAAGCAAAGAGACTTGTAATTCAATATATTGTGATGGTCCACGATATTACTGCGAGAACTTTGACGATACGAAATCACTATATTTTGGCTATTTTTACATTCTTACTGTTTTCTATTGAAATAAAACCTTCCTGAACAGCTGAGGGATTACACGAACTGCTTTAACTCTACATTGGTCTTAATGATTTAGGGAATAAAGTGAGCATCTACCCCAAGCCTTTTCATAATATCTCAAATATTGTACAGTGAAGTTAACACCGTACTTATATCATACTATGGACTCATTTGTTCCTCCCAATCCTTGACCCTGACATGGTGACCTCTGACCCCTGCAGCTTCTGGAATGGATCCGTCGTACCATCCCATGGCTGGAGAACCGTGTGGCTGAGCAGACCATGAGGGCCATGCAGCAGAAGCTGGAGGACTTCAGAGACTACCGCCGCATCCACAAACCCCCACGTGTCCAGGAGAAGTGTCAGCTCGAGATCAACTTCAACACCCTGCAGACCAAGCTCAGGCTGAGCAACAGGCCTGCCTTCATGCCCTCCGAGGGCAAGATGGTGTCGGTAAGTGAAACAATGATGAATAAAGATTAACATTTTAAAACTAAATATTATATCATTCTTAAAATGTTGCACAGAACAGGAAGCTGAACCCCATGAATACTGTTACGTGGATCTTTAGCTGTATTCCCAAATTGATCCTTAAAGATTCACTATGCTAGACTCTGATGGGGGACCAGACCTTTTTACTTTATGCCATACTATGAAACATTCTAAAAGCATTACTAGGCTGTATACAAGTGGTGGTGGCATTGATCAGGTGTTACATAAGGGTGAGTTGTTGCAGAGTTGTGTAGAGATTGTATGCCTGTAGTCCTGTAAATGTAAGTGAGTCCTCCTCCCTCTGTGCAGGACATCGCTAACGCCTGGAAGGGTCTGGAGCAGGTGGAGAAGGGCTATGAGGAGTGGCTGCTGACTGAGATCCGCCGTCTGGAGAGACTGGACCATCTGGCCGAGAAGTTCAAGCAGAAGTGTGCCATGCACGAGGCCTGGACCTCAGGTCAGCTCCCACTCACACACAGAGAAAAAGGACAATTCAGCATTTACCTGAGGCTTTAGGGTTCTTTAGTTATTTAGTAGAGTAATATGTCGTGTTTTAGTCGACCAAGATTTCTATTAGTCAATATTTTACTGGCATTTATAAGAACTGAAAAGATCCACAGCAGAAAGTATGTGGGAGTGACAGTTAATTGAATAATGTGTTGGTGCATTATGTAGCAGGAAGGTCTGTACAAATGTCACCACACACTGTACTGTATCTGTGACTAATAAACTTAAACCTGACTTAACATGTCTTTAGTCAGCCAAGAATTTGTTTAGTCAACAGTCCTACAAGTCATCTTTTGGATCAGATGTATTACACTAATAAAGAATGACCTGTAGTGACTGCTAATACTTGTCTTAACCCAACCCTAGTCTTTTTAACCCAAAGCGTGTTGTTCCAGGTAAGGAGGAGCTGCTGTCTCAGAAGGACTACGAGTCTGCGTCTCTGATGGAGATCCGCGCTCTGATGAGGAAACACGAGGCGTTTGAGAGTGACCTGGCCGCACACCAGGACCGTGTGGAGCAGATCGCCGCCATCGCCCAGGAGCTCAAGTCAGTCTATAATATCAATATAAAGAATATTCATGGTGTAACAATAAATACTTTATGTAGTCATACAGATTATAGTTTATAGCAGGGCTGCAAGATTAATCCCAATTAAATTGAAATCACCATTTTAATTAACACAATTAGCAAATGGCAAAGGCTGCAACTTTTAAGTACCATCATTTCCTCCACAAACTACAAAAAATTCTGTTTTATTATTCTGCATAAAAACTGCTGAGCCTGAAGAGTATTTTAGTCTTTTGGATTAGTCAAGTGGTCAAATTAGTTATTTCTTAAGTACACAAAGATTTTTAAAAACACATTTTTGACCAAATAACTGAAGGTGACTGAAGGCATCTACATGGAGAATATTTGTGACTAAAGTTTATTATTGATAATAGATGTTTTTTTAGAGCTTGTATCGTGCACATAACAATTATTTTGACAGTTGCCATGGTAACGATTAACAACTTAAAGGGCCATTTTACGCTATTGTGTATTTTTCATTCATACATGTTAAATATACAAACCAAGTATAATTAGGCTATAATTAATTATAACTATAACTGAGTTCTCTGAAACAGAAACCGATCTGTTCCACCTTGTGATGTCATGTGTTAATGCAGGAAGTGCTCCACTGTGTTTTTAAACTCCAAACACCTTCACTAGAATCATCTGGATGATTTCAGTCCTGAAATTGCCCATCTATACTGAGCTAAAGGTAAAAAGGAGCCGTTGACTTGAAAACTGCTACTACATGACATCACAAGGTGGAACAGAGCACTTTGAACTTTGGAGATGTAGACAGACTAATAATGAAGTGTTACTCAAATATGTGCGAATGAAACAAAACACAGCTCCAGGTGTTTTTGAATAACAGTATTCAGAGTCGGTTTTGTGTAATTATATATCTTTTGAATGGGGAAAAGACCTCTAAATGTTGTGAGTAAGAGTTGGCTGAAGCTCACGTCTACCTGTACAGTGCTGGTCAAACAGCTGCAGACAGGATGTGCCACAGCAGGGACAAAAGCTAAAATCATATTAATGAGCAAAGGATGAAAGGAGAACTCAAGCCTGTGATCTCTCTCTTTTTCCCTTGGCTCCTCAGGGTTTTTTACTCACAGTGTCTGCTCCATACATCCCTGTGTAACATCAAAGACTGTTCTGTTTTTAAAGACCTGCATTTGAATGCACCACCCATAATTTATCAACCACACTTCAAAAGCTCATCGTATAGATTACAAACGCCGCATGATGCAAAGTTTCAGAAAGCACAAAACTGACTTCCAAGAATTTGTGGAGCATTGATTGTAATAAATTAATGCATGTGGCAGGTTAGTTTAAAACCTAGATAACAAAAGTATAATTAAACTGTTGATAGTTTTGTAGTTTATTTTTCTTTACTTCCTGGTTAGACACAGACAGAAGATATGACAAAAAATCAAATAAACTCAGTTCAAATGATAATTCAGATATAAACATCTCTGTGTTTTGTTGTTGATAAATTGCCCTGAAACATAAAAAAAAGTCTGATATGGCTTCTGTCTTGTAAGATTAATACTGTCCTTCCGTGTGGTGGAGGTCAGGTGTCTGTGATCCATGCTCCTTTAGTTTATTTATTGCAGAGATGGAGAAGACATGCACGTGACCTAGAAACTATAATGTTAAGAAGGGCTGAAACCTGTCTAAACTACACAATAGTTATGATTAAACTAATAAAAATAAATAACACCTTTATGTTGTTAAATGAATGCTTAAAGTTTCCTTGCACATGCATTTTGGATGACATTTTCAGTGTAACTCACCACTACTTCTGTGTTTTTGTACTTTTCTTTTAATTTTTCCCCCATAATTTACACTTAACTGATGTAAAAACTAGAATGAATACTATATACCACAAGGATGATCCCAACAAACTTGTAATAATCAGGACATCATGAACGTTTGCCTTATGCCTCTTCACTATAAAATGACCAGGATGTGTAGTATTTTTGAAGGTGACTAACTTTTCCCTACTTGTGTGTAGTGAGCTGGACTACCACGATGCCGCCTCAGTGAACTCTCGCTGCCAGGGCATCTGTGACCAGTGGGACAACCTGGGCACCCTGACCCAGAAGAGGAGGGACTCTCTGGAGGTAAAGCATCACTAATACAAAAGTAAAACTGATTAAAAATATAATATAACGTCAGATCTGTAGGGGTAAAGATAATAGTAATGTGTTTGAAACCTTACTGTAGTGTCCTTTTCCTGGCATTTGCAACCAGAAGTTTAGTCAGACACATTATTTGTTTGTTTGTTGATAAGAAAGGTGCTCCTAACCATTTGTATGAGTAAAAATACTTGCAATCATAAGTAAAATATCCAATAGATTCAACTGAAAAACCCAGGTCGAACAAACCTTTCCGCACAACTATCAAGAGACTATTCCGATTCCATAATGATAACTTTTTATTTAGACAATAGCATTTTCTTTTATATTACCATGTGGTGTTATATCGTCTAGAGAGGTGTATACTTGTCTTTGTGTTCTTATACTTGTTCTGATTTAGCACAAGATCATTCTAAAGATTTTCAGGAAAGGTTAATTTATTTTGACTTTTTTTAATATCGATACTTGTTCAAATGAATATCTATAATTTTCGATTTTCGACTAGTTTTAATTATGGCTGGGTATCATTAAGCATTTGTCAATACAGTGGCCAGGATACAATACGGTTTATGATACAGTGCACTTTCGATTCAGTACGATTTGATACGATATATTTCAAAAAGATTCAATATGGTTCAGTAAAAAATCAAACTAAATTGTGGCTCTGATACTAAAAATCTTTATTAAACCACTAAGTTCATATGAAAAACACCCATTTTACTCAAAACAGTGAAAATGTCAAATGTGTCGCATAAACAAGTGAACTTTCTCCAAACAAGCAACACAACTGTAGCTCTTTCACTAAATAGTTTTGTAAAATAAACAAAAAAAAATACTCACCTCACCCACAATATCAGTACTGTATCATCAAATTAAACTATACAATATATCGATAGTTCAATATTTTTGTAGAGCCCAAGTTTTAATATCAATTAGTATCTGATTTTTGATACTTTTGGCAACCCTAATCCTGACAGTGTGTCTTTGGAACATATTTTTACAGGCTCATTCAGAACATACAGTGATCATTTAAAATACATACTGCTTGTATTGTAGTTTAGTTTTATAGTATTTCTAATCATTTATAGTATTTCTAATCAGCTCTTGGTTGGTGCTAAACTCGTGCTTGTTGTGTGTGTAGCGTGTGGAGAAGCTGTGGGAGACCATTGACCAGCTGTACCTGGAGTTTGCAAAGAGAGCCGCTCCTTTCAACAACTGGATGGACGGAGCCATGGAGGACCTGCAGGACATGTTCATCGTCCACAGCATCGAGGAGATTCAGGTGAGATGACACGGAAATATGATCACTGCTGTTCTGTGTTAAGAAGACACAGAAGAGGAAAATAATTACATTACTACAGTACAAATACTCGTCACTGTAATGGAGTAGATTTTGGGGTAAGTGTGCTAGTGAGTAGATTTGTAAAGGTCTTTTATTACGCAAAATTGATTCTTGTGAGCTTTAAGACATGTTAGAAGGTTGTTATGTCATCAGAAACATACCTGGAGTTGTCTTTTGTTTAGTTCACACATGTCTCAAACAACATTATAACATAAATCAGAAAATAGTGTAATATGGGCCCTTTAAACATCCAAATTGAGGATAATTCTAGCCATTTAATTGTAATTCACTGCATCATCTGCTCTGATTGGCCAAAGAATATACAGATTGTGGTTTAAAACAACTTAATTTAACTTTAAACGGTTTAATTAATGAAGCTTTGTATGGAAAAATGCTTCAAAGGTAACTAGTTCTTGAAGTAGTAGTATTTGTCATGCATACCTTTTACTTTTACTTAAGTACAAATTTGACAGCAGCACTAAAAGTATAATAGTTTTGTTTTCAATGTATATTTTTTTCTCTACACTGTTGGGTTAGTGGATTATGATCTGTGACAGAGTATTTGCTTGTGTGTGTGCAGAGCCTGATCACAGCCCACGACCAGTTCAAAGCCACTCTCCCTGAGGCCGATAAAGAGCGCATGGCCACAATAGGAATCCACAACGAGATCCTGAAGATCGCCCAGACCTACGGCATCAAACTGACCGGCATCAACCCCTACACCAACCTCAGCCCACAGGACATCAGCAACAAGTGGGACACGGTGAGCACAGAGTTTGTAACCCAGTGTTGAGTTCTGCCTCTGGTGGTGTCCTCATTATTCTGCAGATCTGTTTTATTTACTTATTATTATTTTGATTTAGAACGACTTTGGTTGGTTTAGTCTCAACTTTAGACCTTGGTTTGTTCTAGTTTAGACCTGTTTTGGACCTGGTTTATAGTTGGTGTTATTATATTTTTATTACTACATTGTTTATAGTTTGAGGGTACTTGACTGAACAAACCCCAGCCACCTAAACATCAACAAGTAACTGCTACTCCATTGAGAACAATGTTCTCATATTTAAAACTATTAGAGCTGGCCTGCTGGTCTCTGTGAGCAACAGCTGCTGAGCTGCAGCTTTAAAACAGTGTAATCTCTGTCAGAACCTCTCAAAACACTGAGCTCAGCATTCTGAAAGTCACATTGTGTTTAAAAAACTCTGAAGTGACAGAGCAGGACATGTTATCCATGTGTTTTGACATATATTAAGGTTTATTTATTTATTCATGTATTTATTTATTTATTTACCTGTGTGTCAGGTGAAGCACCTGGTGCCCCTCAGAGACCAAATGCTGCAGGAGGAGGTGGCCAGGCAACAGGCCAACGAGAGGCTCAGGCGCCAGTTTGCTGCCCAGGCCAACATCATCGGACCCTGGATCCAGACCAAGATGGAGGTACACAGGCTTTGTTCACACTGAGGTTTTAAATAGTTTAAACCAGAGCACTCCAACCTCTAGAGGTAGATCCAACTCTCACTCTGGTAGCTCCCCAGCAACAGGCTGGAAACCCTGCTTTAAAAGAATGTTTAGCTTTATAAACAGTTTCAATGACACAACACGAAGGCAGAAGACAATCACTTTAAACATTATCCAACACAATAGTTTGTTTAAAAGAAAGTCAAAAATAATAAGATAATGGGCTAAGCTCATCAGAAATAAGTAACATTCCAGTCAAACTCCTCCTGTCTCACGCCTTCTGTCTCACCCTTTTGCCTTCCTTCTCTGGTGTCCCCCTGTAGGAGATCAGTCACGTGTCTGTGGACATCGCCGGGTCTCTGGAGGAACAGATGAACAGCCTGAAGCAGTACGAGCAGAACATCATCAACTACAAATCCAACATCGACAAACTGGAGGGAGACCACCAGCTCAGCCAGGAGTCCCTCATCTTCGACAACAAGCACACCAACTACTCTATGGAGGTGCACACGCACATATACACACACACACACGCACACGCACACCCACCCACACACCCACCCAGCCACACCCACCCAGCCACACACACACACACGCACACACACACAGCTTTACTCTGCTGATACTTATGTCTGAGCAGGGAGGGCACGCACTATGATTTTAGAAAGAAGTATTATCATAGATGTTACAATTGAAAAATCTAAAGAATCACAGAAGTAACTGGTGGATTTTAAAGCATTATTATCTGATTTAGGTGTGAGGGGAGTGAGGTGTGATCTGCATTCCAAAAATCATCAGAATCAGAAAAAGATTTATTGTCATTGTCAGTATATAACATAATTCACAAATGTAACTCATAATAATATACTTGGGTGATATGGTGCAACATGAAACAATGAATAATATTAGGAAATATAAACTATTCTCAAATAAAATAAGGCATACATAAAAAAATGTCTTAAATACAAATAGACTGAATATAAATAACAAACATAATAAATTTAATCCATAATCACATTAAGTAATAATCACATAAGTGGTTTATCCATCAGACCAGTGTTTCTCAAAATGGAACACTGATTGAGTATTTGTTTAATTTATAGACACATCTATAGGCTTTAGGCCTTTTTTAGTCTTCATTTTTTATCTGGTGGTACTTGAAAAGCCAAATATTATTTTAAGTTGTACTTGGTGCAAAAAAAAAAACAAAAAAAACATTGTGAATGAAAGTGAATTCACTAAAAGGTTTCACTGTTTTTTTACAACTATGGTATACTAAATAATATACACGTCTGTCCTCCTAGTGTAAGTGTACCACTAAAGTCTGATATGTGTGCAGCACATCCGCGTGGGCTGGGAGCAGCTGCTCACCACCATTGCAAGAACCATCAACGAGGTGGAGAACCAGATCCTGACCCGCGACGCCAAGGGCATCAGCCAGGAACAGCTCAACGAGTTCAGAGCCTCCTTCAACCACTTCGACAGGGTCTGCTCTAACACCTCTTACAAATACATCTATAAATGCTGGCATTATTTTACTGTAAATGTTTGTTAAACTTGTGTGATGTTCCTCTGCAGAAGAGGAATGGCATGATGGACCCAGACGACTTCCGCGCCTGCCTCATCTCCATGGGCTACGATCTGGTCAGTCTGAAAATAAAAATAAAAATACAGTAAAATGTACAGTTCAGTGTGACTAAAGGCACGCACTGTGCAGCAGTTGTAAAAGGTGGATTTTACTGCAGTTGAAATATTGCATGCATGAAGAAGAAATTTTATGAAACTATTCCACCAAATAATACACTAAAACATGTATGATGTATAACTATATATATTTATAACTAAAGTCGACTAACACGTGAGTAGACAGTACACACTCTGGTTGATGACTGGTCTGTGGTTTCCAGGGTGAGGTGGAGTTTGCTCGCATCATGACCCTGGTGGACCCCAACAACACTGGAGTGGTCACCTTCCAGGCCTTTATCGACTTCATGACCCGCGAGACCGCTGAGACTGACACCGCAGAACAAGTCATGGCCTCCTTCAAGATTCTGGCCTCAGACAAGGTACAGTCCACACACCTGTGTTTACCGCAGTCAGGTAAATGTGCTCCTAACTCCCCCTTGTGTCTCTGCGCAGAACTACATCACAGTGGAGGAGCTGCGCAGAGAGCTGCCCCCAGAGCAGGCCGAGTACTGCATCAGCCGCATGACCCGGTACATCGGCCCCGACGGACCCCCCGGAGCCCTGGACTACATCTCCTTCTCCAGCGCCCTCTATGGAGAGAGCGACTTATAAAACCCCCCCCACCCTCTCATTTCTCCTTTGGGAGAGCCATTGTAACCCTACTGTCCTCCTATATGCTTTGTTTATCATCTTTTCTCTTCAAATCTTAACTCTCTGCCCCTTAGCCCTCTATCACCCCCTGCTGTCCAGAGAGGGGGCAGACCACGGCTTTGCTCAAATTAGTGGTTTAATTGGACTGTCTTGCGCTCGCTGTAGTGCTGCGTGTTTATGTAATCCACGTACATATTAAACTAACGCTAAAAGAGGCACTGAGCGCATATGAGGATTTAGGCAAAGCCCGAGTCTGCCCTTTCTCTGGCAGACATTTTGTAGAAGGGTAATTATAGAAGAACTATGATAAACAGCTGATTGGTCAGTTGGCTTGGTTCATTGTGAATTTGTGCGGATGCATGCAATGTTAAAGAATGCTGTCTATGACTGCCTTATCTATAAACCCATCTAAAGTACAGAACTCCACTTAGCAATCGAGCTAAAGAAGCTAAACTACTGCACTGTGACACCTAAAGTTAGCACTATTAACTTAAAGCCTTAAGACGCTCAGGGTCAACGGGAGGGGAACAAGAGCACCGGAACAACCAAACATGAGACAGCAAAGCACACTGGGTAATTAAAACTATGGGGCCATGTTTAGTAAGGACTGAGGAAGAGACGCAGGAAGATGAGCAGATTTGGCCAAAGAGCGTTATCCCACCGCCGCCTGCCCTGCGCCCCCTACAGGCGGCCCGGGGTAGAGCGCTGCACCTCGCCAGGGGAGAGAAAGTTACTGTGACACAAGAATCTGTACGTGGGACCAGTGCGGGCCTATGGAAGAAGACTTTAGGGTTTGGTCCTGATGTAGTTTTAGTTCACAAACTGTGACTGTGCTCTGTTCTCCTCCAACTCACTCTGTCATCACAAAATCACTTACATTGAATATGAAAAAGTTGGAATAAAAAAGGGAAATTATATTATTACACTGCAGTGGTCCGTGTTGTTTTTATACAATACAACAATACAACCAAACTCAAAATGTTTATGGACATTGTACAGTTGCTTTTTAGATTTATATCAGTTCCATGGCATTTTCATCATTATTGTTCAAAAAGAAATTCAAAAAGTGTTTAGTTTGATCTGAGCAAGGTCCATCCTCCCATATTTTCACACCACAATTTATATATTAAAGCAAAACACGTCACTTTCTGGAGGTGGCATGTCACCTGCATGATTCTACGGAAATAGAAAAGTAAAACCATCCTTTTGAACTTCCTCTGTGATTTTATATCAAGCCCTCCTCCAGGCCAAATCAATCAGTCAGGTTTGTGGAGATGCAAGCCCACTCACAGTAAGGACGCATATTTTTCATAATTTTTCAGGGCAATAAACACAATCAAAAAGAAAAAAAAAAGCTTTTTTTTTTTTTTTTAGCTTAGTCTATAGTTTTGACTAAAAGTAACCTACAGGAGTGTAATTTTACCTTTCCTCTTTTCACTTAAACCCTATGGACCAGTAGATGTCGGTGATATGATTACAATACCTTGAGTGGTCACATGTCCCGGGTGTGGTGAGGGAGCGGGTCCCAGAGCAGGTGGGGGGGCAGGTCCAGGCTCCTCTCTTGGGCATAGTTTCTCCAGCGCTCATCGTCACTTTGGTGGGTCAGATATCGACAGCCGATCCTCTGCTCAAACTCCCTCAGGTCACACCACAACTGGAAGTTCTACAGCAAAGGATCATGGGTAAGAAAACAACATGAATATGAGTGGAAGTGATATCATTTGTGCAGTATTCATATTCATTCATAGATCAATTGGGTATTATTTTTAGATTTTAGACTACTGACTAGGGTGCATCATTTGCCCAACTTTTTGAAAACATTCTGAAAATAAATCTGTACCTCATCAATTTTTTACACTTGCCAAATTAAACGTCTTTGAGAAAAGTCATGAAATTCTATTGATGTCTACTGGGTCCACCAAACCTCTGAAGTTTAGTGCCTGCGGAAGCCTTAAATCTGAGCTGAAAAATCAGTTTTTTTTCTTTACTAACATCCTTTTTCTTTCTGAAAACTTGGGTTTAGGAAACTCTGAGCCAGACCTCTCTCTGTGGCGCTATAGGTGAACGTCACACTCGCTTACTCCACTTTTTTATACAGTCTATGGTCACTACAGAAAGAGAACAAACTTTATGTCTCTCATTTCACCTTTGGCCTTTGTGGATATTGAAGAATTATGAAAAAACACTCAAAATCTTGATAAAATTGTCATATCTTAGGAGATGGAGATATAAAATTGGTACCAAAAGATACGCAATAGCAACATTTATATTCAACTTTCATTGACACCATAGACCTAAATGCATTATTTTTATTTCAAGTTATTTGAGAAAAACTTATTTTTCTGCCAGAGCCATATGGACACCATTAGAATGGAACTTAAGAGGCTTGGTGGACCATGTAGATATTATTCAACTGAGCCAAATTTGACTTTTAATTGGCATTGTCACATTTTAAAATTGGGTACAAGTTGAATTTCTGATGCCAGGGCAAATGATGCACCCTACTATTGACAAAATAGCTTAAAGGCCCTAAATATGCAAAACTGACACTTTAAGGAGCTTTACGGTATGTTATAATGTTGTTACCTCCTCAAAAACAGACCTGGAGTCTTGTTTTGTTTCATTCACACATATTTGAGTAATCCTTTATTATTAGTCTGTCTACATCTCCAAAGCTCAAAGTTCTCTGTTACACCTTGTGATGTCATGAAGTGGTAGCTTTCAAGTTAACAGCTCCTTTTACCTTTTGTTCAGTAGAGATTAGAAATTCCAGGGCTGAAATTATCCAAATGATTTTAGTGAAGGTGTATGGAGTTTAAAAACACAGAGAACAGTATTATCACGTGAAATCCTTTATTTAATTTTATTAAATTTAATGTAATTATTTTATTTTATTTTATTTTTATTTTTTTTGAGAGAGTGAAAGAAGAACTCTAAATATGAATATGAATAAATAAGAAGGCTAAATATGCAGGGCTGTGTGTTAAACATTATAACAAAGATAGAGTAAGATGGGCCCTTGAAGCGTGTACATTATACACAATTACATTACTCTTTATATTATACATGATTAAAATGAATACTTCTGTACAGTAATTGCTCAGTAATCATTTTAAATCGAGGGGAAAAGTCAATATGAGATAACTATGATAAATGGCCCCTGATTAGATAACATAATTATCATTTTCTCATTCTGTTAAGCGATTGAAATTACTGACCTGGAGCCAGAAGTGTCCCAGAGCTTTGCCCACACTATAGCGCCTCCTTGTGGACACTTGCAACAGGTTACTAATCAGATTCACAGCTGAAACGAGAGACACAAGAACTGATTTATACACAATATACAGAAATGTGTTAGTGCCATCAAGTGGAGAAACTGGATCTGACAGTAGAAATAAAATATTAAGCATCCCATATCACACAAAGTTGACTCTTTTGAGCTTTTAGTCATATTATAATCTTGTTACCTCATCAAAAACATACACACAACTCCAGGTTTGAGATGACGAAACAACATTATAATATACACTACTGGACAAAGGTTTTAGAACACACTTTTTTCCAGTTTCTGATTTAAAATTATTCAGTTTATTGCATCATTGCACTTTGAAATGAAAGCATAGAACAAATAAGCAATTTAAGTTAAAAAAGAAATCATGGAATCAACTTATGTAGCCACCGTTGGCAGATATAAAAGCTGAACACACTCGTGGCTCATTCTTTTTACAATAGAAATCAAATATTCTTCAGAAAGTTCTTCCCAAATCCAACTCGATGGGGTTTAAGTCTGGAGACTGTGCTGGTCACTCCATGTTTTCAAGCTCATCATCTTATCATTTTGTTCTTTTTTCCTGAGGTAGTTTTAGCAGAGCTTGGACTTGTGTTTTGCTATCTTTCATCTTTTTTTTAACCTCTGGCTGTTCAGTTCTTACCTTTGTACCATTTCAGGCTCTTCATTGAACTTGCACGACTTGAATTGCAATAAATAACTGGAAAAATTAGAGTGTTCTAAAACTTTTAACCAGTAGTATATATCGGAGTTCAGAAAATAGCATTATATAGACCCTTTAATAAAACACTTAGAACACTGTCAGTGGATGGGCACTAGGGCCACAGCCCAGGGGAACTGTGAGCTCCCACACAGATGCACCACATTCGGACAAAGTGTGTCTCAGTCAGAGGCATTCAATTTTACAACAGTCTCCCACTATCATTAAGAGAGACTCCAACACTTGCCACTTTCAAATCCCACTTGAAACAGTGACTAAAGGAAAACCAGACTTGTGGACACTTTTAGTTTAGAACTGTCACTTGTTATTGTTGTTTTTTCTCTGTTAAATTTGTGGTGTTACCTGCAGAGGGACTACAGATAGAAATGAGTATTCTTGCTATAATCTGGCATATTTACACAGTGCAGTGTTATAGATGTTCATTAATATGCACCATCCCTATTAAATAAATGAATGAATGAATAAATAAATAAATAAATAAATAGAACTTCTAAAAAACTAACATAGTAAAAATTTATATGGGATCCATGTCAAATAAAGGTAATAAGTATGCAGTTCTTAAAGGTGCACTATGAAGTAACTTTTGAGCTGGGGAGAAACATCTGAATATCTCCATAAATTTCTTGCTATGAATTTTTCTGGAATTTTTATAAAAACTTTAAAACTTTCAGCCATTCTTACTGCGATCCAACTTGTAACTTGACCTTGTGGTGTCGTCTGCTTGTGTTCATGGATACAGAAAAGTGTAATGCGGAAAACTTTGATGGTCTCTCACCAGAAAGCTACACAGTGCCCCTTTAAATTAAAACATGTCTAGTGAGGCTTCTACATATGCCCAATGTATTCTAAGTACCAAACAGAAATACGTTACCCTCCAGTGAAATGGGCGCCCATGTCTGTCGTGGGTACATGAAGGACGCGTTGGTGATCTGCTGTTTGATGTCTTCGTCTTCGTTAAAGGGGAAAGTCCCGCTCAGACTCACGTAGAGGATCACCCCCACAGACCACATGTCCAGGGAACGGTTGTATCCCCCCAAACCCACCACCTCTGGGGCCAGGTATGCGGGAGTGCCCACCACGGAGCGCCGGAAAGACTTCTCCCCAATGATACGGGCAAAGCCAAAGTCACACAGCTTCACCTGAAATGACACAATAACACAAATAGGTGAAATTACATGAATTAACAAATCTTTAGGTGAAAGTTGATATAAAATAGATGCTGACCTATTAGGCCTTTTGTCAGACAATCTCTCACTGACTTCTATGAGTTTCTGAGAAAACCCCCAAAGTCCAGACATCTGATTTCACAATTTGTTAGTCTTTTCTATAAACCAACCCCATCCACACATAGTAAAGCAGCCTGGGCAAATGACATACGTGCAGAGATTTTTGTTGATTTATGAGAGAAAGTTTTATGTGGGATCAAATTATGTTCAAAAAATGCCAGGCTCCAGCTTAAACAGTTCAAAGTTATATACCGCTTGCATTATTCTAAAACTAAACTGAGTAGATTTTCCCTTCTATTTCACCATTGTGTGACAGGTGTAAAATGAGTCATGGTTCATTGGGTTCAATTATTTTTTTATGTGTTCTGTACTCAAAAACTATTGGTCTAAGATTAGTCATTTATATAGTACCATATACAAGAAAATTACACTGCTTGGGTATTCGGATCAAACATTGACACACTCCCAGGCAATTCAGCAAACCATTAAGTTTGGCATCACAAAGGGGAATATTCTGAAGGAATGGAAGACCACAACACCTTCCTTTTTCCATAAATGGTTAAATGACATGATGTCTTGTTTGTATCTTTGTATCTAAGAGATTCAGTACAATCTGTCAGACCAGCAAGATAAATTTATGGGGACCTTTAATAAATCATATTAAACAGAGGAGTTGACCTCAAACTTCAAAGGACTGATCTCTAATTTGAACTCTGCAGACATTACAGACTGTTTTTTGTTTTTTTGTTTTTTTTACACACATATATATATATATACCTATTTTTATATAAATATTAGAGATGCGCGGATGGGCTATTTTTTCATCCTCAACCGTGACACAAAACTCATCATCCACCCACTATCCATTTGCACCCAAGGTTTTGACCAATTTTCAAAACGGCACTCGCCCGCCATTCGCCGATTGATTTTAGATTTTAGAACAATCATACAGCAAACAAACTAAGGAGCCTCAATAAAAATGTGTACTCCATATGTGCACTGGCAGTGTTTGTTTGTGTGTGTCTGTTTCTTCAAATGAAAAAATGTTAACCAAATAAACAATATATTAAAAAAAAAAAAAAAAAGATGCTGACCTGAGGGAGAGGATCTGCAGAAGTCAGAAGCACATTTTCAGGTTTTAGATCACAGTGAGCGATGTGTTTTAAATGCAGGTAACGCAGAGCCTCCAGAATCTGTGAAACAGGAAAACAGAAAGCAATTTAGTATTAAAACAATCTGATCTGGCACAAATCAAATCCAAAGACTTATACATTTCAGATACCTGTATTACAAGAAAGCGTGTGATGCGTTCAGGGAGTTTTCCTTTTTCACTAGACAAAATTTCCAACATGTCGCCGTGAAGTTTTTCCATCACCACAAAAACATGATCCGAGGTTTCAAACATCCCCTCCAGCAAAACCACACCCAAGTGGGACAGACTCTATGAGAACAAATCGTCTTACTCATAAATAACAATGCATTTATTTATCTGAACATGATTAAAAGATGCACTATGTAACTTTTCTATTCTGCATTTATTTAAAAAAGTAAATCAAATAAAAAGTAAATTGTCCAGGGAACTTGACTTCATGGAAATAGGTCATTTTAAAGCCAATCTGTAGATCAGTAACGTAAAGAGTTATCATGAAGAGAAGCAAGTGGCTGACCCTTAGAAACATCCCATAGTGTAGCTTTAAACAAGAGATGAGACTAACTGAGTAGCAGTATTTACAACTTGACCCACCTGGAGTATGGCCCCTTCGTTCCTCAGCTGACGCTCCTGTTTTGTGGGAAAGCGAGTTTTGTCGATGACTTTTATGGCAACTGCCCGACCAGACGTCCTGTGTGCACCTGAACGATCAATGCATGTAATAAAAATGCAATTAACTCATATATTTAGCAGGTAAGTTGCACCAATGGCTGGGTAATTAATCATATTTTAAGGAAATCAAGATTCAGATCTTTATAATAAAACAGTTTTTTCTATGATTTGGGGTCTTTTTATTGGAGAGATGCACAGCCAATCCTCTGTCAGCAGGTTTATAAAAGTCTGTCTATGTTCAAAAAAATCAATATTTGCAATTTATTAGTTTTTAATCTGGCAGAATGAAATGTAATTGAAAACCATGATTCAATATGAGGAAGAAATTCTAAGACATTTTCTGTCGCAACGCCCAGCCCTTGTTCTTCTCCATACCTCCATAGACGACTCCAAACTGGCCTGAACCCAGCACTTCATTGGTGAAGATCTGATATGTGCAGCTAATGTCCTACAAATAATAAAATATAGTTTTAAAATAAATAAAAACAATACAAATATGTACTTTAAAGTTTTACTGCATACATACCATGCCATACCAAGACTCTGCACCTGTTAAGTGTCAAAAACAGTCATTAAATAATAAACCTAATAAACATGTACATAGTTTTAGGTTAATTATCACAGGATATAATATTTGGATTCAGAAAGTTTGGTTTGATTAAGTTGGTTTATGCATAATAATCTATATCTAAATAGTATAAATAATAAATAAATAAATAAATAAATAAAGGGTTAAAGCTTTTTGTTTGTGGTGTGAAAAATAAATCTGGTAAAATAAAAAAAATCTAAACAAATAAATAATACATACATAATTAAGTACATAAACAAACATGGCAGCATAGTAAGAAATAAATTATGTTAAGTGACTGTCAACACAAAAATCCAATCATTAGACATAGCTCACTTTGCCCCTGCTGGTTGGAAGTGGTACTGCTCTGGACGGGCATCAGGGCCTGTCGGATTGCGCTCTCCCAAGAAACGCTCTCGTCTCCAGCCACGACGCAGTAAACCTGAGAGGAAGTCACCAACTCGAAGGAATGAGTACTACTACTTCTACTACTACTACAACAGTTAATACTGCTGTTACAACTGCAGTCCATGGGTGAGATCGGGGCAGAGAAGAGCACGGGGCCACGGACTTGGAGCACTTTGGACAGACAGATCTCCTGATAACACACAAAAAAACATAATTGAGTAGACTAATAGACTGAATGAACATGTGCACACTGACTTATCTAGAACTATTCACAAGCAAATTGGTGGTTGTAGTAAGAAGTCATACATTCCTACTATAGTTTTAAAAAATAAACAAAAACCGTGCTGGTCCACACCTTGTAATATTTCACACTGCTCTCATTTTGATATAAAGTGATGGTCTTGCAGTCCAAAATCCAGTAATGACGTTTTCTCTGAAGCAGATCATACAAAACTCAAGACAAAAGATACATTTTCATGTCACTTGAGTAGAATATTAATAATTAAGTATTGTATTATATCTAATAAAATAAGTCTACAGGTAGTTTTTGAGGGGAGACATTTGCTTAATTGCATTTTTGAAACATTTTTTAAGATAAACAAGTCTTAAATTTGATCTACCAGTGAGTCGGTGTTGGTGTGGTGCAGGAGCCATCCCTCTTTCAAAACTCCCTCAGTTCTTTTCTTCGTGTGATGAACAGACTGCACCAGGCGCATCACAGGGATGTAGTTACTGAAGCACGGGCTGGAGACAAAACATACACAACTTTACACTTTTTATATCAGCACATTTACAGATAATTCACTCAAACCCTAAATCATGAAACTAGCTTTAAGAGTTATAAAAGGTAAAAGCTACAAATGTTTTAGATATTAAAGGTCATGTACTCAGTTTTTCCCATGTATTTGAGTAAAATTGTTTCAAATGCTTAAAGATGCACTATGTAACTTTTCTGGTGGGGGTCCATCACCTGCTTCTCTCCATTAAGTTATCATTGCTTTTGCTATTGCTTGTCTGGAATGTTCCACAGTATGGCATTAAACTATATTAAATTATATTGCTCAAAAATAGATTGATAAACACACTTTTACTGTGAGTGAGGCTGCCTCTCCACAGATCTGACCTGTAACCTGGCCTGGTTTCCTCACCTGTTTCTCTACATGAAGAAATATTCTAGGAAAAGCAAAACATTTCTACTTTCCATCAGAAAAGTTGCATAGTGTACCTGGTTTAAACACTGCACTGATAATGTAATGGACACAAGATTCAGTACAACTTTGTGATTGATCTTGGTTTGTTTTTATAAACTGTGGTATGTTCTTTTGGCTTTATTTAACAGGACACTACAGCATGAAATGGGTTAAGAGTGCAAAAGAAAACAATGTCACAACACTGAGGCCAGCAGAACCTTCACACCTGCCACAGCCTAAACCACAGGGCTAACTTTGTCCTGCACTTTGTCTGTTTATTAGTGCAGCATTTTTCACTATAGTTTGAATCTCTCTGACAATTTAAGGTTGTATCTTAGACATGAATCAAATGCAGAATTATAGGGAAGACTCAAATATTATCCTCTGCATAACTTTGCCATGTAATTGTATATTTTGTAGTACTGAATTTACAGATCAGTTACCACAAAGCTTGTATATGTCTTCTTTTTACAGTAATTTATGAGCAAAGCAATATTAATCTCAGTGTGACCTCATGGGCTCCCTCTGCTGGTCGTCTGAGTCTCGGTCCGTGGACATGTCGTCGTCACTGAGACTTTCTTCATAAGTGACGTCCAGCTCTGACTCGCTCTCCTCTGCATCAGCAGCCGCCACCGAACAAGTCGCTAAGAATCCTGGGAAAAAAACAAGGCCACAACTATTACATACATATTCAAGCATGTCATTTCTGTTTTTATTTTATATTAGATTTGATTTTCTAACCATTGGTTTTTCTCTCTCCAGGACAGTCTTTAGGAACCAGAGGCTCACAGCGCTGATGACAGTTAAACCTGCAATCTGGAGAAAAGAAATCATCTGTATATGACGATGAAGCCTAGAAATGTTACAAATATAACTACAGTTCCATGAATTCTTCCTGACCACCATTTTGTTCATTGTAAACTGCAATAATGATATAAAACAGACTAAGAAACCCTTCACTACAGAAGTGAGAAACCCTGCCTCTTCACTGTGGCATTTCAACAAGGAAATTACACACACATGCTTTTTTTTTTTTTTTTTTTGAATGTTTACAAAAAAGTATAGAGCAGTGGGTGGGGATTCATCAGCTGGTTTCACTTCGTAGAAACCGTCTGACCTCACAGTGTTAGAATTCATTCCCTTGAAGGTAGGTGTGTACTTTTTTGTTATTTAACCAATATCAAAACCTGATATTTGGTCGTGATGTATGTAATGTGCTGCTAACGGGGTTAACTGGTATATTAAGCTTTTCCCAAATCCCGTAGGAAGAAGGGCAATATCTTTCCCCTTGATAAAATTCACCAAACATTCTCTTTGTTCCAGTTTTAAATCCTCAATCTCATGAATCGTTGCCAACACTGAATATATGGCTCTTTGCTGATTGGCTGGTGCCCGAACTTGCACTTTTGGGGTTTTTGCGAACTGCCTAGAGTATTCTGAATTCTGACCTAGTCGCTGGAGAGAAATTAAGTGGCAGAGGGTCAGTGAAAACAGACATTTTCTGAGCAGTACAGATACAACTCTGAGTAAACTAATGATGTGGAAACACTGTTATAATATGGTTAAATCCAATGAACTCCCTCCTGTGGCTGACCTGAGCACTGCAGTCCCTGTCTGAAGAGCCCTTTGAGCAGGCGGTGGCAGAGCTGGCACACGGTGGGTTTGGTGTAACTGTGGATGTGGAAGGTGTGAGGAACCATTGCTCCAGAGCTGCTGTACCCCACCTCTGCCCAGGAGGAGGAGCTGGACGAGGGCTTCGACAGGCTGATCTGAGGCGACAGGAAGACAGAGGAGGTTAGACTAAAATGTTTTCTGTATTTTCAATTACGGTTCCTTGTAAGTCAGCTGGGAATCCCCAAAAGTTTACAAAATAGTCTGTTCTCAATAAGGCTCAATAACAACTTCACAAAACATAAATAGGATCATCTCCAGACAAAACTCAAAACAAACTTTATCTTCCAAGACGAAGTAAGCCATATCCCAAAAAATTTATATGAACATTTTCCTGTAGATTAGACCAAGATTTAAATTTTTTTTTAAATCGCTGTATCTCTACTTCTAAGAGTAAAAACTAAAAAAAAACACTGCATTATTCTTGATGTAAAAAGCGTGCTCTTACCTCTTCCATGCTGCCCCCAGCCTGGTTGGAGAGGGAGTGTGATGGGGGTCTGCGTGGAGGGAACAGAGACAGACTGATGCTCACCTGCCTCCGAGCTCGGCTACAGTTATTGGGCAACTGTATAGCACAGCGTTTGTGGAAATCTAACCCACAACCTGAGGAGAAAGTGAACTTTATCAGTGTAAAAGTTTATATATTGTGATTTCTTGTCTTTTTACAGCTTCTTTATGAGTGTGATGGAAGAAAATAACAAACTGTGAGAGCAAGTAAAGGTGCACTGTGTGACTTTTCTGGTGAAGAGTCTGGTACCTGCTTGTCCACTCTACATGGAGACGCTCACACAGCAGTGCATAAGCAATAAAAAACCTGCCACTGATTAAATACATCAAAGAAAGGGTGTCCTTGTTCCTCAGTCGCCCCTGGGAGCTCTGTCTCAGGTCTTAGGGAGCAGCTGTGGGCCTTAGTGCTGTGAGCTTTCCTTCATCTTCAGAGCTCTGTTCCTCTCCTGGCTTTTATTACAGTCCACCAGGAAGACATTTCCAGTGTGACTCGACCCAATGCGAGAGACTTTTCAGAGTACTTTTAAAAATCAGATTTGGAGCTTGACAGACTTGTCTCCATTTAGCCTCGGGCTGTTTTCTCCGGCCCGTTTCTCCAGCTGCTTCACCACCAGCTCCATCTTTCTGTCTCTGTCTATGTTCTTGAGTGTGATGGCTGTGACAGTCCTCTAGGTTCTCTTCAGGTGGACATTTAGAGGAGAAACAGGTATGATGAGATGACCCCACCCTGTGACCTCAGCTCATGGACCATACATCCCATTGGCCATAACCCTCTGGGTTCTTCCTGTGACATGGCTCTGTAGCTAAACTAAGCAACCACCACCACCAGATAAGTCTCACAGTACACCTTTAATTACTGAATGGTTTATACATTTCTTGGGGTTTGTAGTTGGACCTTTTAAATTTAATTAAAAATTAATTTAGTAAATAAAACGCTTTATGAATGTTGTGTGTGCAGTTTCAGACCTGTGCACTTGAGCCCCTGCCTCACCAACCCCCACAGCATCTCTCCACAGTGATGACAGAAGGTGGGCGTGCGATAGGATTGGACGACCAGTGAGTGTGGGTGGATCCTCATCTCGGTAACCGATGCCAAACCTGAGTTCAAAACAAAACATGTTAGGGAAGTCCACAAAAAGGAGAAAACAGTAACATTTAAATGTGCACTATGTATTTTTCTATGATGCTACACCGACTGCTGGTCTCCTAGAAGATTTTGTTGCAGTGTGTGTAAAGTTACACAGTATGTACATTCTTACTGTGAGTGGGATCACCTCTCCACAGATCTGACAAGTAATATGAGCAGGTCGTGCCATCTGCTTGTCCATGGAGACAGATCAGTTTAATGCCATACTGTGGAACATTCCAGGCGAAGCAACATCACCATTCCATGGGGGACAAGCTGGTGGCACCTTTAAAATCTGTGCAATCACTATCTCATCTAATTATCTATCTTCCATCTATCTGATCTAATCTCTGTCTCTCCTTGTGCAGACCTGAAATAACGACCTCGATGAGATCCCCGTCACACAGTGTGTCATGTTCCTGGAGCAGAGTGAGGAGCAGCTCTGAGGAGGGAGAGTGTCTGAACAGGAGGATCCTCTGTCCCACACCGACCACACTGCAGCTCGGAGCCTACAGACACATGGAGACAGAAGGATGGAAATTATAGTTTTATCATTTGGACGCAGTGTTAATACAGAAACAACATTTAATATGGTTTATGGTTTGTGAAAGATTTTTTCTTGTGTTTTATCTGAGGAAACTTCATATAATTTAGTCAATAAATTCTGTAACGTTTACCCAAAACATTTTTCCAAAACATTTTCAAATTAAGCAGAATTTCATTATTTACAAAATGTAAATTTGTTAGGAAATAAAATCACATTTTGCAAGGAGGTGTGTGGGAATCTTCTGTATTGATGTTTTTTGGGTGTCTCTTTCTCCCCAGTGCCCAGCGAGCTTTCACCAGACTGATATAGGAGCAGCCCTCTGAACTCTGAAAAATCACAAGAATTCAACTCGCTGTCCGGGTTTCTCCAGTGCACAATCTTCAAGAAATAGATGTGCATTTTCATTATCATCCATTCACACTGTTCATAAAATAATAATAATAATAATAAAAATCTGAATCTGTTTCATAACTTTAGATTCTGAACTTTAGATCCATTGGGGATTCTGAGGGATTAAATGCCTTTTGTCTATAAAACACACAAACATCTACAGTACAAACTGTACAAAACTGTACATGCAGAGTAGCGGACAAAAATCAGGCTGAAGAGTGCAGACACAAATGTACCAGACCCTGCTGATCTGTGGTCAGGAGACACAGGTGCATACAAATGTGACCTGAGCTGCCTGGAAACAATGAGGGAGAGAGAGAGATAGCCTGAGAGAGTCTGAGAGACTGTGGTCGGAAATCTCATCGTGGCCCTGTGTCTGTGCTGCTGCAGAGACCACACATACACACACACGTACACACACACACGCACACACACAGGGTCCAATGAGACGGGCCAAAACACACCTAAATAGCTACACTCAAAATGACTTCTGCTGCGAGCCAAAAGATGACTCAAACATCACAAGTACACTCACAACAATTAACTGCAATATTTATATATTTTTTCTACTTTGCATACTTTCCATTTCCAGAAGTTTGACACATATTCTACTCAACCCTGTGGGTGTAGTGTTATTTTTATTTACAAGAGTCTTTGTGCACATTTGTTGGTCCATTCACATCTAGCCCAATCAAGATTTTAATACAATAAGAGCATAGAAATGAAAACATATATGTGTAAGGTGCAAATATGTTAAGTTACTGATTTTTTTTCCTTGTTATTTTTAGATGTAAAATATGAAATTGAATTTAATTTAATTTGTAGTTTGTTGTGTTATAATTTCAGATTTTTCACTTGCACAACTGCATTTACACTTCCAATCCTGGTTTTATCCCTGTTTAGTCCTGATGTAAACTTGATGTAGGATTAGTCCTGGTTTAGTTCTGATCAAGTCCAGGATTATTTCTGGGTTTTAGTTCAAATTTAGTCTTAATTTGGCTGTGGTTTGTGCAAGCCTGAATGTAACCTATACTTCACAGCCCACACAGGAACTGCACTACTCTGTTCATTCATATTATTTATTTAAAAAGCGTTTGTTTTACACATTCAAGACAAAGCTCAATGACTCGATAACATTCACTTAGGTATACAAGAATAACACCGGGAAGGCAACTATATTCTATTTTTTTTACTTTGCATGTTTTCCATTTGCAGAAGTTAGAAACATATTTTTAGAAAATTTGTGGGTGTGAGGCTGTATTTGTTTACCACAAGTGACCGTCTACAACAGTTTTCTTTGTGCACATTTACTGGTTCAGTCAGATCCAGCCCACTCAGTCCTGTAAATTGCATAAAGCGACCTTTTTTGTTTTTCCAAGACCATTTGAAAGATAATGAACCCTGTCTAAACAAAAGCTTGTGTGGGACGACAGATACGCATTATGCTGAGTCTGCAAAGCTACAAGTCCTATTGGTTAGTTTAAAATACTTCCTCCATTCATTCAAAGAGACACGCATTCACCATGTTATGTAAAGTACTGGTGGGTAGCAAAAACATTGTACGCAAGTAAGACTAATATTACTTAAAATAATGTTACTCAAGAGGAAGTACAACAAAGTCAGAAATGAGTAATGATTAACAAGATATTCAGGGAAACTACTTCTGAAGTAAGACATCTGATTTATAATTTGAAGTTAATGTAGTTGGAAGCACAAAATATTAAATAATGCAGTACATGAACTCTATATTTTCAAATGCACTGTAAAATATGTTACTCAAGTAGGAGTAAAAGGGTGCTGTCAAAAAGTACTCTGAGAAGTACAAATTCTTCAAAAAGTTACAGAAATAAATATAACTGAGTAAAAGTAACTGAATAGCCACCTCTGGAATTATGTAATGTGAAATGTAATGTTCTTGTTGTTTTGATGGAGTGGTCAGCGGTCACTTTAATGCAGGGCTGAAAATGGGCAGTATACTTTTTTTGTGTTTTTTTTAAGTACGTTTACATTTTAATTCAGATAGGTAGTGTGATAGAAATTGAGATCGGTCTTGAGATCCCTTTTTTAGGGTCTTGGTCTCGTCTTTGACTCGAGCACATTTGGACTCGGTCTTGGTCTCGGTCTTGTCTTGGTCTGACACTTGATGAGATCATATTTCACCACAGCCTGTAAATGTTAGTCAGGCTGGCGCCACCTAGTGCCTCTGCTCAATTTAATTTCTCTCCAGCGACTAGGTCAGGAATCTGAATACACTAGACACAAGAAATCTGGAAGTCGTAGACCAGGTACTGGCAAATCAGTGAAGAGCTGTGAAGCCATGACGTCAAACTCAAGCGTCTGTCTGAGTCCCTTTTGTGGAACAGCACAACAGTAAACAAAGCGATCGAGACGGATGTAGACAAAGATGTACGTTTTTTGTTGGTAACGATTCCTGAGATCGAGGATTTAAAGCCAGAACAAAGAGAATGTTTGTTGAATTTTATCAGGGGGAAAGACGTTATTGTCCTTCTTCCTATGGGATTTGGGAAAAGCTTAATACACCAGTTAGCCACGTTAGCGCCGTCGAGCGAACAAATGCTGTAAGGTCAGACCGTTTCCACGAAGTGAAACCGGCTGATGAATCAGGCTAGTGTAAATGTGCAGATGCTGCTAAATATCGCTGCAAAACCAGTAAGATAACATAACTGTAAATGAAATTGAAAAAACCTACTTGTTTCACTTTGAAACAGTTTTCTGTGAAGTGCCAGTGGGAGTGGGATTAAAGAAGAGGTTCTCAAACTGTGGGTCAGTGTCCAGAGTGTTAAATGCAATACAGTTTGCTTGGCCTATTTTAAGCTTAAATGAACATTAATCAGATAAAATGGTAACTGTAAAATACAAATAAATGTAAGAAATGACAAAGATGGTCTTGATTGGTCTCAATGAGCCGTGGTCTTGGTCTTGTCTCAGTCTCTACCAGAAGTGGGACCAAGTCCTTGTTATGCAAGTCTCAAGTCTTTGACCTCAAGTCCGAGTCAAGTCCCAAGTCAAATACAGCCAAGTCCAAGTCAAGTCTCGAATCACTGGCCCACAAGTCCAAATTAAGTCCAAGTCGTCTGCTTTGAGCTTAAAGTCTTTTCAAGTCTTTAAACCAAATTACCCAATATAGTTTAGATTTTTGCAGTTTATATGAATTTTAAACTAAATTGTACTTAAAAAGACTTGGTATATATGGTATATTTATATATATATATATTTCCAGAGTATACAAGAGTTCTAGAAATTAATTTAGTTAATTTTTCCTTTTTAAATGTTTTGACAAAATCTTAGAGTGAATCATTACAGTCAGAATAGAAAGAATTCAGATTTAAAAGTGCTTCTCAAATCTTCTCAAGTCACTGACCTTGAAGTCCAAGTCGAGTCCTAAGTCTTAGTCCATTTTATCAAGTCAAGTCTCAAGTCCTAAAAATAGTGACTAGTGACTCAAGTCTGACGCAAATCCAAGTCACGACTTGCACATCCCCATCTCTGGTCTCAACCTTTAAAAGTCTTGGTCTTGTCCTGGTCTTGGTGTCGTTTAGTGCAGTTTTGACTACAACACTACAGACAGGGCAGGGGGCTCTATAACTCAGGGAGATTCACTGCTTTTGAAAGAAACAACCAAACTTCTGACCCACAGATGTTGACGTTTGTCATTATTTATCAGGGATTGGCTCCACAGATTTGTCACAGTAATCTTACGGTTTAGCATTAGGATTAAGCCCTTTCAGATAACTATCCTGAATTTGGGGTTGTACGAGGGCACCGCTAATCCTTTAATGAAGTAGGTACTAAGCCTGAATCACTCTTTAAAAACTATTTGTTCATTATGAATTAAGTCTTTGTTCATGGTTTATGTTTTGTTTATATTTTTACAGTCAAATAGGCGTGGTTATGATAAAGTTGTACCATTATTTTTTATGATATTTTCACTAATGCCTTTATGTGGCTGATTCAATTCAAATGTATGAAGTGAAAATAGACAGAATGATCCCTTTGTTGCATCACCTTTCTCTCGATGATCTCTGCAGCCAGCCTCATTGCGTGTCGGTAGGTCCTGCACGAGGACGGGAGTCGGACCACCTCTCGATAAAGTCCCAACTGAAACTGGACCAAAGCCAGGCCTGGATCCTGGGACATGATGGAAACTAGAAAGAGAAAAAATAATACAGAGGTTATCTTTGGAAATGTGAGATTATATCGAGTGTGGAAAGAGGAAATGCTGCTTGTCTACTTTGTAAATAAAGTCCAGATTTCAGATTAAGACAGTTTGAGCAGGTACAGAGGAGGGATGGCAGTAAATATATGAGCAGAATATTTTATTGATATAATAACTGAGAGAATAAACCACTGAAAATTTTGTTTGTTAAAAATTTCCAATAGTTGAGGTCTGAATTCTAAAGCAAGGATGAATTAAATATTAAATTAACTTGCTGCCAATGCTATGTGGAAAAACACAGTGAGATATTTCATTACTCCTAGAATTAAATAACAAGGTAATTGCTGGAGAAACTGTGGACAATCATCAGTTGGATATTTTCACATATTCTCGCAACGTCCCAAGATTGCTCCTTACTGGACAGAGATCATTGAAAAACATTAAGCTTGTTACAGCACTGAAATTGGAGGAGTGTATTTTATTCGGGAAACATACCAACTGGGCTGAAAAACAAGACAGATACCTTCTTCAAGCAGCCAGCAAGAAGGCGATCACACAAAAATGGCTACAGGACAAACCTCCTACTGTTTCAGAATGGGCTGAAATAATCAACGAAATTCAGGTTTTGGAACGAACAACATTTTCCTTGAGACACTCGTCTGATAAAGGAGAACTGTGCTGGAAAAAATGGAAATCTTACAATCAAAACAAAGCCCAATGTAAATTTGTATACATCTTTGCAGTTGTCACTTGCTTGATGGCCTCCCATTTCATTTTTATTTTATTTATTTATTTTTTTTGGTTGGTCTGACGATTCATTCTGTTCTACAAGGCTCATAATTTGTGTATGTAAATATGTGTGATATATAAAACTAAAACGTTCTTATAAAAATAAATAATAAATAATAATAATAATAATAATAACAACTTGCTGTCCAACACAACAACCTAACCAAGCCAGTGTATTTAAAGCTGCGCAACGTAACTTTTCTATCACTGTCTTGTCTCCATGGAGATGTCATTACTTTGAAACGAATTGATTTACTGAATTAAACTTTTTTATTTACGTGAAGACAAGCAGTTGACTCCAGCAGGCTAAATTCCAGGTCAAGTTTGGGGAGACAAATAAAAACACCTGCAAATGAATAAAGACAAGCTAGATCTGATTAATGCTACACTGTGGAACATTTCAGCCAAGACAGCAGCACTACAACAGAAGCATGGAGAAAAGCAAGCGTCGCACCCCTCACCACAAAATTTATAAAGAAAAAAATACTTGGACTTTTATTTGGATTATCCATTTATTATTTTTATTTATACACTCGGGAGTGAGAAACAATTTTGATTCTTCATGTTTCGTATGAAGAAATGACCATAAAATTTTTTTAATTTGAATTAAAAATAATTTTCCTGGAAATAATAAGGAAGAAACTCATGGTACTGTATTGTGAATAGAACAGCAACCGCATCGTTTGGTTGTTTTACACGCAATCACAATAACATTACTCAAGTGGAAGTACAAAGTAGTGTTTCAAGTAATTAATCAAGTAAAAGTAAACAAGTATTTGGGAAAAATACTACTCAAGTGACTTAAAGAGTAACTGTCAGGACAACATCTGATTTATAAATTTGAGTTAATGTAATTTGAATTTCAGGACAAAAAAGGAGCAGAAATATTCAAATAATTCATATGGTCAACATAAAGCTTTTGTCAGTCGTGATCAACCAAAACTCAAGTAAGAATAAAGTTACTTCAATAAAAATAGTACTCAAGTAGAAGTACGCTGCAAGAAAAGTAGTCTGAGAAGTACAATTTCTTTAAAAAGTTACTGTAAAGTAAATGTAACAGAGTACTACCCAGCTCTGATTTCAAGAAACAAAATGAATTCACATAAACAAAACAAATCTTGCGTTATCATTCAAACAAAATTGCATGAGAAACTACAGCATGACTGTAAGAGCTAAAGCCCAAATCAACAATATGCACATTTAGATTTACAGTTTAACATTTTCAGACCAAAACCACAATAAAGTTAACAATAGAGTCTTACTTGCTTAGTGAGTTGCACAGAAGTCTTTGTTGAATTGCACAACGGCTCATGGGTCCATTCTTGTTCTTCTTCTCTTGTGAACTGGCTGCGGTAGATTTATTTCCTTTAGCAGGAAGTTACAGAAGAGACATACCTTATTTAGACCAAGCGCCAAACTTCACGCACGCCAACACCAAATAATGACAATGATAACAGTAATGAACACAGTAAAGTTCAAAAGTTAAGCCTATTTTTATTGACATTTAATTGGCCCCTTTTACAATTCCGTATCATGAGAAGCGAGACAGCAGCAGTATACAGTAGTACAGTACAGTTTTATGACAGTGGGTAGGTAGTAGTCAGTAGTACTTCTATAAATATTTGGACACCATTTTGAAATCTGCACTTTACATTGAGAATTATTTACACACTGATTTTAAATAAACCAAGTGTCCATATATCTACAGATTATTAAAATGACTAGAGCATCATTTCTTATTGCAGGTCATTGGAACAGTTAGACGGGAGTTTCTGATTTCTTAAAGCTGCATTGTAAATTTTTTAGTGGAGGTTAGAGCTTTGCCTAGCATGTTCCGCAATACGGCATTAAGCATATCAACATTAGAGCAGGTTACTCGCCCCCAAGATGAAATAAATGGTAAATATATGTGCAATAAAAGTGAAAAAAAGCAAAACGAGCTCAGATGGCCGATGTCCCAAAGGGTTTTAAAAAATTTTTTAAAGCGTTTCGGCAAAAAAGCTGCAAGAAAAATGATCTGACGAAGGCTTTTTTGCCGAAACATTATTCAAAAATTAAAAAAAAAAAAGCTTTGAGACATCGACCATCATTTTTTACACTTTTATTTTACTGTTCCTTGCATTTGCACCTCTACAAGAACTTTTGTGTGCATTTTCCTCATTAGATATACGTTTAATGCCTTACTGTGGAACATTCCAGACAAAATCATGACATCTCCATGGAGACAAGCAGGTGGCAAACCCTCCGCAACCGCCAGAAACATTACATAGCGCAGCTTTAATTTTAACTCTAGTTTATTGTAAGCAATTGTATTCTATTGTGCTGATTTAAGAGTAGTGATTTGAGATTATTTTATGAATGAGTGACTATCTGGCCATCACAAAATACTATTATTTTTGTACAATATTTGTGATAAACTAACTTATCTCCCAAATCATTTTAATAATTTCTTTCAACAGTTTCTACTCCTTGTTCACTTTGTTCTTTTACATCTACAAAATAAAAAAAATCTAAACTTGATAGATAAAACATTCAAACACAGGAATTTTTTTAAAACAATCTATAGTTTGTTTGGAATTGTGAACTCAATTAGTGAAATATTTGACTTTTAAGATTAACCTAGATTAATTATAATGTGAAGTTTTAGAAGAGAAATCATACACAGTTCCCATATTTACATTCTCTGGACTATTCTCTTGGTATTTGACTTGCTTTGGTTGACATCAGCAAATAACCAAGCAAACAAAACAATATGTGGAAATTTCACTGCATCACCTGCACGACTTTCACGTCTCATTCAGAAAATCAGTCAATTCCAACCAGTGAGTCTCAAAGTGAGGTTTGCCGTCCCCTAGTGGACTACAGACGTACTGCATCAAGTTTAACAATGCAAGTGTCTTCATTCATAGAGATTCATTCTTAAAACGAGGGATTGTTTTACACATTTAAACCAAGAATTGGTGGTGAAAGAAAGAACATTTGTCACTTAGGTTTACAAGAAAAACACAAAGAATACAGTGAAATGATTGTAAACTAAACTAGTTTCAGTCAAGAGATGTTTGAAAAAAAGGCTCACCATGTTTTAACAACATCAAACTTTGTTTTTTTTCCCCAGAACTGAGCACACTGATGCCATGAATTTAAGATTAAATATTTTTACAATTTCTTGAAAAAGGTACACTGTGCAACTTTTCAGGAGATGCCATTACCTGGAATACCCCAAAAATTGTATTAAAATTTATTTCCAAAAACAGTTGATGTCATTACAAGTCAGATCTATGGAAAGGTGACCCCGCTCATAGTAAGAATGCTTTTCATGGTACTTTTGAGCAATGTAAATACTTGTAGTTATGTAGTAATTAAGAATTAAAAAAAAAAAGAAAATGCCTTTAAAATTATGCTTTGAGACTGTAATAAATAGTAAAAGATAATGAAAGAAAATGATGGTGAAAATAATATTAGTTTAAGTATCGTGACTAAAAATGTGTACTTTTGTTTTATTTAACTAAATTTGTGTTGGTGTGTGTTTGTTTGTTGTTTTGTATTTATTGTGGGTGTTGCTTTATGTTTTTGTTTAGTTTTTATGTTGATTATTGTATTTTGTTAAATGTTATATCCTTAAAAAAAAAATAATAATAATAATAATAATTGTAATTATGACAATACAGAGTTTAATGCCATACTGTGAAACGTTCCAGACAAAGCAACATGTCCATTTTAAGACGTTACCCAACTCTCTTACAGAAAAGCTACACAGTGCATCTTTAAAATGTTCAAATTGTCAAGCATATTTTGGTTTCCCCCGGCAACTGTCAATCAATTTATAATATACACGTTAAACAAATGTATGGACAACAGTGCATTTTACCACGTTACATTTTGATTTCAGGTTTTAAGTGCAAATATAAGATTCAGTCACAATAAATACCAGCAAGACTCACAATTGTAGTGATTGGAGGTACTCGTTTTGTTCACTTAAATTCTTCTTTTCTTCATATTTGTATTTTCCAGTCCAACTTTCATGACCCCAAAAAAGTTTGTAAACAAAGTGAAATAAACATGCACAAAACGCAGATCGAAACATCAATAATTTAAAACGATATGTACAAAAACAAGAAGGCAAAATGTGAGGTTTAAGATGGTTAGTGCTAACATTTGAAAATACCTTTGATTTGAGAATTCAGTTACACTTAATTAGCCTTAATAAAGCATGAACTAAGACTTAACTCATAATGAAGAAATAGTTTATTAAGAACGGTTTCAGCCCAATGACTAATTCAAGGGGTTAAAACTTAGAACTATTAATAAAAAGGTTCTGTGTCTGATTCTTTTTACATGTATTTGAGCAAAATTTGTCTTGCGTTTTATTGTCCATTAATCAGGAAGTGTGCTATTAGTATGCTAGTTATCATTAGGTGTACTGTAATGGCAAAACTCCGCTCTGGTCTCTAAAAGTTGTAAAAAAAGAGATTATAAACTCATGGCGGTGAATAATTAGGATGCTTCAGATAAATGAGTTATAAATGACCATTGCAAATTCTTTTAAAGTACCGTATTTTCCGAACTATAAGTCGCACTTTTTTTCATGGTTTGGTGTGGTCCTGCGATTTATATTCTGGTGCAACTTATATATTAAAATTTTCACAGTGAAGCCTCAAGAGGGCGCTCTTGGCTTGTGTGTCAGTATCTGCTACTCCTATTACTCCTGTATCACTGTTATTTCGCACTCTACTCCGTATGTCTCCTGCAGAAAAAGCTGCTGTCCTGCTGCAAGTAGTGAAATATTCAGCCGAAAACTTTAATTAAGCAGCAGAAAGAAAGATTAGAGTGAGTGAAAAACTTGACTGACGGAAAGCGGGGATGGAGAACACAGCTTCATGGCAACCGGGAGGATGTACCATGCAAGTTTCCTGGAAGTCATTGGATGGATCGACAAAGCCTGAACTTCAGTGACAATCGAAACCATCCTGTCAGGATTCAGAAAGCCCAGAATAATTCTAACTGGATCTGATGCTGAGTCTGACGACAGCTACACAGAAAAGGAAGCGGCGCTCTGTTTACCTCCGGAGGTCGCGAAGTTGCTCAGAAGTGACACCAAGGATAAAGAATTCAATGGATTTAGTGATTTAGAGTGACATGAAGAGTTTGGTAAAACTTGTTCTGTTGTTTATGTTATAACTGTTCAGATGTGAAGTTAACAGCCTTTTGTTCTCTGCTCTATTGTTATTACTATAACTTGAAATGTCAGGTCCTGGTCTCTGATTTATAAAATAAATTTCCCCCCAGAAATGTGACTTATACATGTTTTTTTCTTCTTCATTATGCATTTTTTGGCTGGTGCGACTTATACTCCGGAGCGACTTATAGTCTGAAAAATACGGTGACTAGTTCTGCTTTTTTTAAAAGTTTTTTTAAGTTAAAATCAGGTTCAGGGTCTTTAAGTTGTAACTAACCTTGCATCATTCTTAATAAACTATTTGATGATTATTATATAAGTGTTTTCATACTTAATTAAGTCTAACTAAAGTATAGTCATTACAAAACTCTTCAGTCTCCTTTCTCTACGTTTAATGATTGGTTAGCCGCAGCTTTTCTCATGCTATAGGTGAAATTTACAATCTTTCTGAACTAATCTGATATTAACCCAGCCTACATTGTAACTGCTAGATAACTCCAGATATACATTTTTAGATCTACAGTGTATGAGGTGCACACATTCACTTTCTATGGAGCAGCATGCTAATAAATGTGTACAAGCCGTTTGTACAGCAAGAATAGCAGCGATCTCAAATGTCTGAAATGACGATGCTTAACGTGGTTTTAAAAATATGCTCTAAGTGATTCTGACATCTATAGGAGTTGTTGAATGACGCATCAAAGTCCCGCCCCCCCAAATCGATCTAACCAATCAGGGAGTTACGTCGGGTCAGGTCCACGTTGCTGGCACTCAACACCTTGGATTCAGACAGTGCGGCGTTGTCATCCTAAAAAAAGAAAAAAAAATGTGTTTGAAAATTCCTAAATTGTTTTAAATTGACAGAACAATGTGTGTAGTCTATTACCTGTGCAGTCTCCTCTGTGCTCTTGTTGAGAAAGTTGAGGGAGCTGGCCCTTTTCATTCTGAAGAAAAATTTTTTACATTTACATGGGCAGAACTAAAAGTAATAATTGTATTGTAAGTAGACATCCTTGCTAATTTGCTATGGAAAAAAAGCTTGGTTTAATTAATACTATCATATAAGACACCCCATTTATACCTATATACCAATATACCAGTGTTTCCCTCAGTACTTTATAGTTAGGGCGGCCACCTTGACAACGTTCCTCCAAACCAAGTAAAACCTCGCAAAACCCACCACTCCTCACTTTTTCTCTGGGAAACTCCATAATTTTCTGTGGGAAACACACATACAGTGTACATGCGTACACTGATGTATGAATGAGTGACTGCTTCATGTAAAGTGCTTTGAGTGCCCAGTAGACGGACAAAAGCAGAATATGTTTGTAACCAGTAATTATTTCATGAATATGTGGGAAATACAGGCACAAAACAGCAGTGCTAATTTATATTATGGGTGTTTTTAGTTCAGCAGCAGGATTACATTGCATAACTCTGCTGGTGTTTCTAAATAGTGAGTAGAAACGTTTATGGATCACGAAATGCAAGTCTAATTTTAGAGCTACATGCCACACACATTTTCTAATGATACAAAAATGCGATTATGAGACTGTATAATCACAAAAGAAGACTGAAGTTTGCCCGTTTTTTTAAATGTCCTATTTTACAGAAAATGCATTCTTGGGAGTATTAAGCCATGCTATAATATTATTACCTCATCAAAAACATTCATTGAGTTGTGTTTTGTTTCATTCACAAGTGTTTAAGTAATCCTTTATTATTAGTCTACAACTCCAAAGCTCAAAATAATTTGTTCCACCTTGTGATGTCATGTAGTAGTTTTTAAGTCAACAGCTGCTGCCTTATACCTAATTCTATAGAGATTAAACATGTGAGAATGAAACAAAACAAAACTCTTGGTATGTTTTTGATGAGGAAACATTATAACATAAATCAGAAAACAGATCCAACAACTGAACTGTCCCCTGTGTAAATCAGTGTAGCTGAATAGGACACAGTGTATTTTCTAACACAGTTCGGTCTCATGGTGTCAGTTACCCGGGGTTACGGGGCTCCTGGGGTCCACTCCCCTGCAGCTTCTTCACCAACATTTCACTGCTCCTCCTCAGAGCATCACGGATCTTTCCAAAGGAGCCGGAGCGACGCAGGGACCCATTACCGTCCTGAAATACAGTCAAACCCATGAGCTACACCACGAAAATGTATTTGTATTAGCGCAATGAGTGCCACACCTATTAATGTTTTTATGTATTCGCCTGCAGAGATATTTATGATTTGTGTTTAATTATTGTGCTTTTTAGGGGGATGAACTGGTATGGGTTTCCTTTAATCTGCTAACACTCTTCAGTGCAAAATAAAACCAAAGTTACATTATCATAAGATCTAAATCACTGCTTTTCTAAGTGTCCTCACCAAGAACCAACTAACTAACTAATTTTATCTAAACCCAAACTTCACCAATTCCCATGTCTTCATTTAAATATCCAACATGTAGAGTATTGTATTTGCACACCGCACTGACCCCGGTCCACTCAGCAGAGTCGTCCCCCTCTCCCTGCTGTGGTCCATTCTCTCTTTGTCTCCGCTCTCCTCCGTCCTTCAGGATCTCCACCACTTTGCTCTGGTTAAACGCATCAATCCCCTTTGGACACAAGCACAAAAACAATGAGGAAATATATGACCCCTTCCAACAACAACTCAGCAGGTAAGCAACTGTTTCTACAGCTACAGTCGCAACAAAATTAAACCCATAAGTCCTAGTACTACATGCTGGCAGCCATATCTGTTCAGAAGTTGCTTTTATTTGATTTTTTATTTATTTGCGTTATAGTTAGGGTATTAATTAAGCAGTTACAAAAGTGTGAATCATTCTCCATAAACTATTGGTTGATTATGAATAAAGTCTTTGTTCATGCTTAAATGTGCACTGCGTAACTTTTCTAGTGGGGGATGCATTTCCTGCTTATCTCCATGGAGATTTTATTGCTTTGGCTAAAATGTTCTAACTCGATTCATCACAGCATTAGAATTTGTTCGCTCGATTGTAGGCGGGTACTTTTTTATTTAACCAATCACTGCTATTTGGTCGTGATGTATGTAATGCCCCAAATCCCGTAGGAAGAAGGGCAATAACGTCTTTCCCCTTGATAAAATTCACCAAACATTCTCTTTGTTCTGACTTTAAATCCTCGATCTCGGGAATCATTGCCAACACAGAATGTCTGGCTTCATCTGCATCCATCTCGACCGCTTTGTTTACTGTTGTGCTGTACCACAAAAGGGACCCAGACAGGCGCTTGAGTTTGACGTCATGGCTTCACAGCTCTTCGCTGATTGGCTGGTGCGCGGTCTACAACTTGCAAACTGTCTAGTGTATTCTGATTCCTGACCTAGACTAAAAAGTAATTAAGGTATGGTTATTATATATATCTATATTATTATGAAACACCAGTGCATGTTTGTCTCGAAGTCATGGAAAGTCGCTCTTTTAAATTGTGTTTGTAAATCACATTTTAATGTCAACTTCATGTGGCTTTTGAATAAAAAAAACAGCAGGAAACCAAAGCCAATTTCACTGGCTCTGCCCATAAGAGTTCCATGGAGCCCTGTACCTGTTTTCGGGACTTGCTGGCACACTCCTCAAGAGTCTCTGCTGCCTCCAGCTTCCCCTGGCGACGGTACAGCGCCCCCAGGCTTTTGAGTGTAGTGTTCACTGTAGGGCTGCAAACAAAAGGTGAAGAGTCAGATGAACTGGTTTTAGTAATAGACACCAAGATAAAATATTCATTTTCCTTTCATCATTCATCACTTCACTCCAAAAACCACAGATTGGTACCATTATGGTAATGTTTTTGTGCATGAATATATAATAAATTAACATTTCATAATGCATATGCCTTTATTTTGAGGGTTTTGAAGGTGCTATATCTTAAAAATGTCAAAAACAGAACTAGCTCATTTTTAGTTACTCCTCACTTTCTTTATGCATTCTGTGCATTATGAATGGTTCACTGTGAGGAGTTTATAAGCACTTTTCACAACAAAAGAGACCAGAGCGGAGGTTTACAGTGATGGTAATGCCAACAACAACTAGCATGCCAACTTCCATTAAAACAAACATGTCAAACTCAGACCCGGGGGCCAAATAAATTAACATCACATATCTCGAAAGAAGAGAAAACATACAGATGTTGTTGACATTTTTCAAAATATATTTAGTTTGGCCCAGTTTTTAATTCTGGCCCTCTGTGAATTTGAGTTTGACACCCCTGCATTAAAACATTTTATAATTAGATGTAGAGAGCATGTAGCTTATACAATACATCTGCACTGGGACAAGACAGATTTTGCTCAAAATCAGGTTCAAGTTAAGTCCTACTATTGTATTTCTGTATACAAAATTAATTAGTGCAGTGTATTTCTGACATATTTAGTACTTCTGACTTTATTTATGATATTAATTGTAATACACACTCTACCTGTCCACTTTGCAGGCTTTATACCAGCTCCCATACTCAACATACGGTCCACAGTCCTTACGCTTCCCCTGAAAAACAGCCAATGCACAGAGGATGAGAACAATCAAAATATATTACCTTTTCCTGAAGTCTAGTTGTAAAAGTTGATACTAGACTTTATCAACAGTACCCATGGCCAGTGAAAGAACACCGTCTAACCTTGCTCTCCTCGCGTTCCTCTGCATGCATCCAGATTGGCTTGTTATCATCTGCAAAGAGACAAAGCACATATTATAATCCATATAATACACCCATTGTTTTTGACCCACATTACAATTTCATCACCCTGCTAACTTTATTCTGAAATATTTATTGCATGACTTATTGTGAAAATATCCCAATTCCTGCTGGGGCCCCTCTCGCTGGTCATAAGAGCAGAGTTTTGGTTGGCTTACAGTGGAGGGCAATAAGCTTTAGGGTAATCCACTGTCCCACGATGGCAACACGACAGAGGAAGAGGAGAGGTGGGGAGAGGGGTGGGGCCAAATCAAAACTGGATCTGACTACAGACACAACAAAGGAAGAGGCTCATGCTGTGCTTACAGTGGTAGAGTTGATTTAGGGATTTGGAAGGCAAAGCTGACCGACGATTTAAAATAGGGAAAAACAGCTGTACTATGCAAATAAATGGGGTCATGATCTCATATAACCTTTAAGGATTTAATAATTTCATAATAAGTAATGTAGTTGGTTTGGTTTGATGGTTTGATGGCCTTTTGAATGAGTGTTTGTAGGTATAAATACAAAGAATACATTTCATTCATACAAAAATCTGTAGCAACTAGAGATGTAACAATATCCAAATCTCATGGCACCACATTATCAAGATATGCTTCTCACGGTACGATATTTATTGCAATATTTTGTAGAGGCTAATATAATTGTAGATAGGATGCTTTTTTGCTTTTAAAATATCCTGACAAGATTTTGGTGTGAATTATTACAGTCATAATCCAAGAATTAAAGTAAAAAACATATTTCTTCATGTTGTCTGCACTGAAATGAATCATGGGATATGTAGTTCCCGATGTTTATAAGCTGTTGCTACTATAAAACCATACATTTAAGCAAAGGAACTTTGATTCGATATATTGTGACAGTCCGGTATTATTGTGAGACTTTTGATGATACAATATCATGATATTTGGGTTCTTGTTACATCCCTACTAGCAACATTAACATTTCATAAAGTATTAAGTGTTTGGATGAAAGGCAAGTATAGTAAGTCAGATTTGTAGAGAGATGACTCTGCTTAATAAAAATGCCTTTTTTCAAATTGAATAAATGCAAGATGGATAAGTTTAAAGCCATAATCTGAAGCAGTAAGTCTTTATGTACACGACAGATCCCACCAGAAAAATTACATAGTGCACCTTTAGGCAAATGTTACAGTAATTCAATTTCTGTGCTGTACTGACAACATTGACTGCCTGCTCAGTCCTTCAGAGGTATAATACTCCCTATAACAGAAGCATACCCAGACTGGACTGCACTAGACTGAAATGGACAAAACAATCACAATGGCTTAAGGGATCATGTCTCTGGGTGCTGGGTCCTGTACTGATGGTAAATTATCATCATCTCTTCAGCTACTACAGTTAATTCTACAACAGTAAATACATAAACTTCTTTGTGTTAAATCAATACACATTTAAGAAATTGTGTTAACCAGATTATATAGATATGGAGGTAAAAAATAAATCAATAAAATGCTTCGCAGTTTGTCACAAAATAATGTAAGCACACTTGAAGTTGAGTCCATAACACACACATAAGCAGTGGGGTTTATAATTGTGTTTGTGAACATTAGATTTGGTCACATGGTTGTACTCACTGTTCACAGACCCAAACTCCTTCTCATGTGCTCGTGTCAGGATCTCTTTGTACAGCGCCTCTGCGTCTTTGAACTTCCCCTGCTTCAAGTAACACGTGGCCTGAGGAGACACAATCAATTAGGCTCATACAGGACAGAAATATCCACAGACCCGACTAATGAAGTTACAGAGCAAATTCATTACCTACAGTGTTATTACTTTTACCACTGGTAAAAAATTTTTAACATACAGTTTCGATTTATTTCTATACTTTTTCTTTATTTTTGTACTATAAAAAGTTGATGGCATTTTGTCCATTGTTTGTTTCATTTTAATGTCTATTTATTGTAAAAATAAATAAATAAATAAATAAATAGTACCATAGTGTTATAATACTATAGTCAAAATTGGACAGCAGGACTGGTGACTGAAAATGTTCGTTCAATTAACATTTTAGGTTCGTCACTCAATGTGTAAAATGCTAGTTAGTTGAAAAGAAAGAGTAAAGTGTTAAATAAAGAATGAATATATTAAAAAACACGTGCCATCCGGTTTTAAAACTTGAGCAAAACGACCATCTGCCTCCTCATCCTCTCCACATCCTGTCCTAACATCCACATGACTCAAGGATCAAAATCAGGGACTGGCTCTTTAAGACCTTTCTGGTTGGGTGAAAAACATGTGACTGACATAAGTGTAGTACAAACCAGGTTGTTCTTGGTCTTGGCCACATTGGGGTCGTCTGCTCCCAGTTTAGACTCGTAGATCTCCAGAGCTCTTCTGTAGTAATACTCTACCTCGTCATATTTGCCCTGGTTCTGACACAGCAGGGCCAGGTTGTTCAGCTGCTTAGCCACGTCTGGGTGGTACTTCCCCAAAACCTGAGCAACACAAGGGGGACATCAATCACAAATTACTTTTATAAGGAGTAGAGAGGTGAAGTGTACTGCCTAAGGATACAAAAACTGTTTCCAATGGAGCCAGTGCTGCCAGAGATCAGACACTGACAAGCTGATGGGGCCATTGAAGATACCGGTAACAGTAAAAGTTGCCCTCTCACCTTCTCCCTGATCTCTAGCGCCCTCTTGCACAGTGGCTCCGCTTCTTTGTATTTGCCCCTCTTCCCGTACAGCACAGCCAGGTTATTGAGCGTGGCAGCCACAGCCGGGTGGTCCTTCCCCAGGGTCTTCTCTCTGATGGCCAACGCGTCATTCAGGAGGTGGGCCGCTTCTTTGTACTTGTTCTGGTCCCTGTGAAACCAACACAAATAAATAGAGCAATCAGGTATAACATTATGAAAAATAACAGGACACAAATCATCTGTTCCTCAAGGCACCTGAGGAAGAAAAGCAAGTGTACAGATTTGAATGGAGAAGAGAAAGGGAAAATGATGATGACAAGACTACTGGGACAAAAACCTCGAAGATTGCAGCTCTTTTGTTGTATTCTCCATCTATTTGTCAAAAGTGGTTCAAGGAAAAAATTACCAAAAAACGGTGAGCCAATTACACGTAATGCACAAAATATGAAGAAATGTCTGTATGATGCATTTGAAAATGAACAATAGCTCCAACAGCTGTGCAATGGTCTATAAAGAGCGGCTCTGAATGAACTACTGTTGCACCCTTGGGTGAGTGAGTGATTATAGCAACATTAGCTTTTGTTTTTCTGAAATAATCATTACTTGAAGGCCTACTTTGCCAGATAGCATTAGCTCCATTAGCCTGCTGTACTCCTGACCTGTAGACCAGAGCGAGGATGTTGAGCATGGTGGCCACATCGGGGTGGTCGTGTCCAGACGTCTTCTCCAGATCCTCCAGGGCCTGTTTACAGAGGGGCACTGCCACCTCGTAGCGGCCCTGTGATGCGTACTGGATAACCAGGTTGTGGAGGGTCCTGAGGCGGGCTGGGATCTCATAGCCTCCCTGCTGAGCGGCCACTTCTCCACTCGGCTGGGCTGTGGGCAAGAGGAAAGAGAGTAATGTTTAAAGGGACAGTTCGGAATTTTGGACATTTCCTAGTGAGTCAGAGTGTTGGAGACGTGGAGACACTTTTTAAAAATTCCATACAGTCCTTGTATTTGCAGAGGTTGTTGGTGCTAGACTAGTGCATGTCAATGGCCAAGTTACCCACTCCACAAAACACCCGAAGCAAATCTATTATAACGCCAGACTGTCGATGTAAATGTCTGTGTTGATAGAATAATTTTAGAAGTAAAATCAACCTTGCATCTCATGAATCGTCGCGTGTTGAGGGACTATTTTCTCATATCAGTCCGCCGCTGCCGAAGCTTTCAATCAGGAAGTACAACTCGCTGCTGCTGCTGCTCAGACATAAATCCTTCAAATGCAAGGTTGGTTTTACTTCTAAAATTATTCTGTCAACACAGACATTTACATCGACAGTCTGATGGAATAATAGATTTGCTTTGGGGGTTTTGTGGAGTGGGTAAGACTGTTTTTAGTGGCAGGATAACTATGACCATTGACATGCACTAGTCTAGCACCAGCGACCTCTGCAAATACAAGGACTGGATGGAATATTTTAAAAAGTGTCTTCACACATCTCCAACACCCTGGCTCATTAGGAAATGACTCCCTATGTCCAAAACTCTGAACCATCCCTTTAAACTAAGCAAATAAACTCTGAATTAGTGTTGCCATAATACTAAAATGTGAAACTGTTAAAGACTTGATCCTCATTACTGATTTCGATAGCGAATAATAGTTGTTTCTTCAAAGGTGTCTATGTAACTTTCTCGTGGAGCACATAGCACCTACTTATAGATAGAAAGTTTATTGTTTTGCCTGGAATGTTCTGCAGTAAGGCATTAAACTTAAATCTTGTATTTATTTATAGTTTCATAGCTCAACCTCTTGCTAAGCCTCTTGACAAATTTGCAACTCAATGATTCTTCTCATGGTCACATGTACAGAAATGAACACTAAACAATATTTAAACCAAAGCAACAAGTTCAGGAGAAAACAGTAAATGTGAGCACTGTCCTCGGTCCAAACTCCTCTGGGGTCTATTCTGAGCACATGACCCGCTGCACTACAACTTGTGACACTTCAATATGGGAGACTTTTTAAATCTTAAATCTTGTGTGTTTATATGCACATTAATGAGAGACCAGCAATTCTCTGTCTTTTTTTCTCTGGTAGTGCTCTGAAACCGAATTATTTTGTACAATGTAAAAAAAAAAAAGTCTGCTAAATCACAGGACAAACCATAAAATTTAGAACAGGGTATCCCCAGGGTTGACTACCCCAAATTTAAGACTTTTTTTAAGACCACTTAAATAAAAATTGAGACCAACATCACACCTATTATGCAGGTGAAAAACACCAGATCCAATTCTAATAATGACCATTACTCACTGCTTTAAATAACAAAATATACTTTTATTATAAAATCTCATTCAGAACTCATTTATAGTAGTATGCATTGCTTGTAAAATGGCCAAAAAATCATGTATAACATTCTAACAAGACAAACTTAGTATTGTTTGCGCATCCTCCAAATTAGATGTTCATTCAGGTTACATGATTTCATGTTTTTTTTTTCCTCCCTCCATTTAACATTGCACTACAGCCCGGTTGAGTAGACAAAAAATAGGCTAATGAAATTTAAGACCTTTGTGAAAAAAATAAGCCAATATCATTTAAGACTTTTAAGGGTGAAATTTAAGAACATGAAATTTAAGACCTTTTTAAGACTTTCAAGCCCCCACGGCTGCTCTGTAGAAACACTAGAGCTGCAATGACCAATAGAAGCCTGTGTACCTTATATGTCAGAAATATACAGAAATATTTATTTGTCATGTTCATTGAATTTGTGTTGCTTTATGGTTTTGGGTCACCAAAAATATTGATCAGCACAAAGTATAGTATTTATGATCAAATGAGCTTAAAAGCAAAACTATAATGCCAACCATAGCGTTACCCAAGAGTATGTGCCTCCTATAGAAACAAAAAGATGAAAAGCTGACTTCAAAGAGATGTGCGGTACATGTCTTCATCAATAATTCAACCCCCTCAGGCTCTGCACTTTCTGGTTTTACTAATGGCATTGGGTGTAGGTGTAGGAGTTATACATTCAAATGTGCAGATATGTTAAGTTAGTTACCCACTTATATCTTTTTAATCCTAATGAGAGTACTGAAGAACCATTACTGCAATCCATCAAGAAATGTGCTACAACTTGGTACATGTCTTCCTGGTGGTTAAAGTATTGCACAAAAATAGATAAAATTAACTACAAAAGTGCAGATATCTCACTTTATAAACACAGCTTTTTGCAGACTTCTTTTTTCAAACTACTTCTCCAAAAACAACCATCATTTTTTTAACATCCCAGTCCCGTCTCTGAACATTACTGTGTTTTTGTGCCATTTGCTTATGAGAAAATCTATTAGCAAACCACAAATTTGCGTTGGAAAGAGAAAAGTGCAAACAGACTGCTCAGCTCTAACATTTGGTGTAAAAAGACCTTTGAGCTAAAGCGGAAAAATAAAGCTCTAAATAAAACTCAATGAACAGCTTGTGTTCCTGTGTAAACTCTCAGATTGAATGTGCCATAAACATTACGCTCACAGGAGGATGGGGCTGCTGGCTCTACTGCTGCTGCCTACACTTAACATGGGAACGCTTTATTTTTATATGATCACTTAAAAATACAGGAAATCTAGCATGTGGAAACTGTTTAAATAGTGTGATTGAAAATTGTAGGGCAATTCAAATCGCAGAGTCTGTAATTATATAACAAATACCTTTTCATCCCTGTAGTTCAGAGCTATTCTTTACATAAAAATGTATAAATCCTACATTCAGTTCTACTCAAATGCACCACAGGTTTCATCACCTTGTCATCTTTGTCTGTTAAAAGGTAAACCATGGAGTCTGTAGTGAATCCTAATAAAAAACATTGACTTTTGTTGGTTTGTTGTAGGTAAATACTTAATAGCACAAAAAAAAAAACATTTCCTTTCTCCTCTTTTGGCTTTTAACACAGTTTGAGGACTGATTTTTACTCCTAATTGCTGCACTTTGTAACACTTAAGTGGGGAGTTCGGCATCTGCTTTTCTTCATTGAGATGTTTATGTTTTGTCTGGAATGTTCCGCAGTATGACTTAAAAATGGACTAAATTCTTACTGTGAACAAGGTCACCTGATTGCGTCACTGGCTCGTTTTCATGGAGATAAATAAGTTAAATGTCATATTGTGGAACATTATTGCCAAAGCAAAACAAAGACAAGCACCTGCAACCAGAAAAGTTTTTTGTACGGTTGTTTTTTGTTTTGTTTTTTTGGACTGGATTTTGTGTGTAGCTTTTTGGTCAATTGTCATTTTAAAAGTGTTCTATAAAGTTATCTCTATAAATAAATTTAACATTGTCAAAGTATCAAAACTCAAGATACTAATCAATACTAGCCACTCATCTGAGCAGGTATCAATACTAAAAAGGTCACATTCACAGAACAAAAATGAACCTTTCCTGAATAGCTTAAAGGTCGTCACACACTACAGGAGAATTTGCACGATTTTGGCTGCGTGTGTGGTGTCAGTGTGACTCTGAGCTGCACTGTCAGATCAAAACCACCAAACATCAGGAATACTACAGTAACAGCCAATAAAACAGAGCGTCAGGGGACACCACACACAGCATCTCATCCGCATTATCCATAGAAATTGTCCTCCGTAAATAATGACAAGTAAAAAGGTGAGAGTAGTTCCTCACGTGTGTCTGTTTACATCCACACAATGCACGGATCGAGGTAAAGTTGCAGACTAGTGATAGTGACTCGCCAATCTTTTATGCTTTATTATGTATCTGAAGTATTTTACCACATTTTACAATTTCAGCTTGTAGAAGTGCAGTACTCTGATCTTTCAAACACTTAAAGAGTCTCAAAGTGAGTGGTTTTATTGTAGACAGGAAACAGCTGAGGCGATGGCACTCACAGCTTTATGGCCTGTGGTCTGCAGTTATATCCCGCTGCAGTCTTTTGCCATTGGTAATTTTAAGTCTCATAAGATTCTCCTCATGTCTGTGTTGTGCTCTTTTTGCCACATGTTTAACAATCTTTTAAGACTGAAAAATTCTGTAGTGTGTGGGGGTCTTTAGAATGATTTTGAGTTGTATCAGAACAAGTATAAGACCACATAGACTAGTATATACCCATGGATCACTAACCACCTACATGAATGATTGAAGTTAGAAGTACAATAATCACAATCTATTGTCTCATCATTGTGGAACTGGTATCGAGTATCAAGAATTGAGAAATTTTAGTGCCATGACAACACGGATAAGATTGGATATTCTTGCTTCAGTCTTACCCGGTCCCTGGTCATCGTCGTTGGGGAACAGATCATCCAAACTGTCCTTGGGCCCGTCTCCTCCGCTCCCTCTGTTCTTGGGCGAGGGCGACGCGTCATCATCGAACTTCTTGATTTGGTTCATGAACTCGAGGTGCTGCTCTGCTCGCTAGTTTGTGTTGCTGGCCAGTTCGTCCCTCAGCCACTGGTTCTCCTGACAGAGCCTCCGCACCTGAGCACGCAGCTTCTGCTTCTCCGACTCCACTGCGCTGAGGTGACTGGACAGGGCAATGATCACCTAGAGCAGAGGACAGTTTAAGGAAAGCATTTTGATTTACTTTTTAAGATTTCTATCACGTAGATAAAGGTTGAGAAGACACGTTTAATGAATTGTCAGAGTTGAAAATCGATTTTTCATTTCATTTCAAGCACAAATCTTAAATTGGTTGCTGTGACTATAGATACAGTCGGCATTCGGTCTCTGCGGGAACATCCACTAACACAAGGGGCGAACTCCCCCATGGGAGTAAACAAACCATTAATTTTAATGGAAAAACTACCGCTGCCTGCTGTATTTTAACATCAGCAGAACAATCTTTACTTTTCAGAAGTAACACTGTCTGCACAAGGTCCACTGAACCTCAATTGTGACTCAATTAAATAAATAAGTTCTTAAAATACATATAATCCCATAGGAAAAATCAAAAAAGAGTAAATGTTTTCTCCATGCCATGAAAACATAAGAATTTAATAATATTTAAGACTAGTAGTGAATTTAGCTATGTTCATATCCCTAATTCATAAAATTTGAATTTGAATTACTGAAGAAACTTGTATTAAAGCTTAGTATTAGTAAAACCACATGGACTGATTGCCTAAATTGCAATTAAACCTAGTAAATACGGGGAAATATATTAGTTATAGTATCCTTTCTTTAATTTATTGTGTTCACCTGTGCCTCCCCCAGACCGAGCTCGATGGCCTCCAGGCTCTTCCTCAGAGCTCCAGACTTCTCCTGGGCCGTGGGGGGCTGAGCACAGTCCAGCAGAGAGTTGAGGAGCTGGGCATGTTCCCCTGAGCGTCTCCAGTTCAGGACGATCTCATCCTGACTCAGCCGCTCCAGGGACTCCTCACGCGGGTACACCATGGTGGACATTGCCTCCTTTTATACACACTACAGGGACAAACAAGGACAAAGTTAGATGATAACCTTTATGTTACAATTCATGCATTTTAAGCTTTTTGTATGTTGTTGTAGTAACTTTGTATTGATCTGTATTGTATGGAAAGTTACCATCCGGGGAGTTCCCTGTTTGGTGTGAAGTGCTATCACATATTTGTTAGATAAATACATAATTTACAAAATATGTGTTTGCATCATGGTAAGCTGCTACACAAAAAATGTCTACAAAAATTGTTAACACTTTAGCATTCATTATTATGTGCTTTGAAACACTGTAATTTTTCCTGAATGAATACATCATCTTTCAGTCTAAAAAAGGACATAAATAAGGACACAAAGGCTATTTTATGACAGCATAAACTCCTGTCCTGTATGAGTCCTGCTTAGATCACTCCTGGAGGATTCAGCAGCTTACATCTCGAGTCTGTGAGGAAACCTAAGCCAATTAAAACAACACTCGTAACATTTACTTGGGGGCAGAGATATAAGATAAGACCTATGGAATTAAGTAATCAATAGTTTGTTTAGTTAGTAATTGCTTGAAATGTGCAATGAATGGTAAATATAGAAATATAGAAATGATAAAAATGCAAGTCATATCAGCTACGTAGCAGTCTTAGAAGATTTTTATGTCAAGGTTATTTTATTATTGTGTCAGAAATATTAGATCAAGGTCAGACGGGCTATTTTAAATATGCAACAACATTTTGAGGACTTTTCCCACACCATTCACACTATATAATATTTGGGTTTAAACTGTTCATTGATATGGCTACAGTCCTATTTACTCATCACGTTTCAGCTTTTTACATGATACATTTTCAAACACTTGTCATGTGGATAGGCTGTGTTATATAGGTTAAACATCAGACCTTGTTTTATTTCCTCAACAACTTCTCAGGTATTGTAAAAGTTTGATTCTTTCTTTTTCATTCTTTTTAGACCAATACTGTTCTGCTTTCCTGTGTGGAAATTTTAGGCGCCTTAAGTACACAAAAACAGCGCTTTCATCCAATCACAGCCTCCCAAACCTATAATAGAAGGCGGACACGATGACTGTCCTCTGACATTGAGGGATATCAGATTAAGCCATTTGTCCTGAAGGGTGACAGCGCGGATGTAAATTAATCCCTCTTCCACAGCAGCAGAGGCCAGAAAGGACACAAAGCGAAATTGTGCCAAATAATGGTCACTTATCCGTTTTCCCGTTAGCTACATGAACGATTACGCACCTGTCTTTCCCGTCTCCAAGTCCGCCATCCTCCCAGTATCTCCCCACCCATCCGCTACCTCAACACTCACTGCAATGCACCACTATCCACGCTTCCTCCATCCTCTTTTCGCCTTCAAAACAACCCAAACACGCAATTTGTAAGAATGCGTTGCGTGCGTAAATGTCCAGACAAGCGATACGAGATAATCTGAGTTATTTGACGCCATTATAACGAATAACAAAAGCCGGTGAAATAGCCGAGGCCTGTTGTTGCTACTGGTGTTGTGAAAGAGGGATATTTGCTGGCTTGGCATCCAATCAATGAAGGTGACCGACAGCTAGCATTACGCACGAAACCAAACCAAAACGTGTCCAAAACGCACCAAAAATGTGGATTCTATTGATACGCATACATCGTCACGGGAACACAAGAAATAAAACGTAAATAAAATAGGCCACGATTTGAAGAGTGTCATCTAAACACACAAAGTAGCTTGCTGTATCAAAGAAAATATGATAGACAGCGTGCATTTAGCAAAGCTTGATTATAACGCGAATAATACAATGGTTTCATAAGCACAACCTGTAACCACAGAGGAGGAGGTGACACATTTATAGACCTCGCCGCGACTGCATCGTCCACAAAACAGGCAAATTACACTCAAACGTGACACAATTGCGTCCAAATATGATCTAAATATGTAGATACACGGTAACGGGGTGCAATAAGTCGGATTCTTACCTTCATTGAAAACTAGTGCAGTGTTTTCTGCCCCTCCAACAAAGCGGTGGGACAGTGTTGTGATGCTCCAGACAACCTTTGTGAAGATGGATTATTGAAAAGGCGAAACTACTTCCGGTTTTCAAAATAAACTCACATCTGTACCGGAAATGTCACCCTACCACAGAAAACACACATTTATAAAATAGATACGTGCATGAATAGAATTTTAACAATTATCCAGTCTTTACATTTACTTAATAGCTGAAGGTGCACTTTAACTTCTCTAACCCTGACTGTGTATTGTTCCGTACTATGGCATTAACTGATCTGTTTCCACAAAGCAGGTCACCCGGCCAAGTCACAGGTTAGACTGATGGAGGAGTGACCCCACTTACTGTAAGAATGCATGTTTTTCAAAGTATTGTTCATCATTAAACATGAAAGCAAGATGAACAAGATGGATCCATTGAATGCCAAACTGTGGATGATTCCAGGCAATGAAAACAATAATATCTGAATTGAGACACACAGTGGCGGGGCATACACAAGGAAAGTTCCGAACTGAACCTTTAACTTATATGCACTGCTCCAACCCAGACCTGTTTTATCTGCATGAGTACCTATGCACAGGGCTTTCTTAATAAATTATAATACACCTCCTGAAATTGTGTTTTAATGTGTTTTTAGTGGTCCTACAAGCTTTATGCATAGAATTATTAAATAGACTGGGCATGGTTAGTACTTGGATGGGAGACTGCTGAGAAAATCAGGAGCCACAGGGGGGCGCCAGTGGTAAAAACTCTCATTGTGTCCTTAGGCAAGGCACTTCACCCACATGGCCTAGTATGAAAGTGGTGTGTGAGTGTTGGTGCTGGTTGGAGGAACCAATGATGCAGACTGGCAGCCTCCTTCCATCAGGGCAGCTGTTGCTACAATAGGTTACCGCTACTGAGAGAGGAGTGAATCTATAATGTTCTGTAAAGCATCTTTGAGTGTCCAGAAAAGCACTGTATAAAACTGATGCACTATTATTATTATACATTATTAGCATGGCAATAGAGAATGGTGGTAAACCTTTTCTGAAATGTAGATCTAAATCTGGTGTCCGGTCTACTGAGAAAGTACAAAGACACGTTATTACAAATCAATAACATTTTTATTAAAAAAACAAAGAAATGAAACAATGAACACTTCCACTTTTCATCCCACATCAGTTTGATTGACAAACGTAATCATGAAAAAGCAGAACTACAAAACATATCCAATGTAGACAACAAAAAATACAATTTAACAAGTACTATCTGATATGTACAAGCATTAAGTTTAATATTATTGTCATCATTATTATTACTGTTATAGGCAAAAGGCAAAAAAGCTGAAGAAACAATGGCGTGTGCAAAAATACTTAAGACTCTTTCAGTGAAACCATTTCCGGGGCGAATATACAAAGCTGTAAGTTCATCGAGTTTTAAATTATTCATTATGTTTTTAAAATCAGACAAGCACTTTTCTGCAGAGAGAAGACACTGCTGACCACAGACAAAACAGTATTGATGAACCAAACAGTTTCTAATCTCTATCCATCATCTGAGTTTGGACATAGGGATAGAGCAACATTAAAATCACAGGCTTACAGACAGGTACAGTACAAATCCACATCCAAAGACCAGAGGACATGTAAACAATGGAAATCAAACAGTTTAAGGTAGAACATTCTTGAAATGACAGGACAAGGCTCACTTATTTCAGCACCTAAAATGCCAAACAAAATACATCAAATATTCATTTTTCTTTAGTCATTTGGACATTATTTTTGTTGGCAGTAGTTTCAACTGAAGGTAAGGCGTCAAAAACACTAGTAAGTTTACCTCACTGCCATAAATGCACTATAAATGACAAACATTACAAGGCAATACAAATGTTAAGGTTTATTCTTTTTTAATTCAAATTTTCTTTTTGATGCAATAGTAAAAAGTGCTAATAATTACTAATTTTTGATTGCCATGTTTTGCATTTTGGTTTAACAACAATATTTATGATACATTACATTTTAGGGTCAAAATTTTTTTTTCCCCCCAACAATAAATTACAATATTTTCAACAATATAACAATCACTTTCATTTCGACTTCTCAATTTTCTTTTCACCAAATTACAAATTAAGTATATATTGCAGTGTATTTTTTGTTATCTGGGCTACAGTGGTATCTTATGGTGAGATCTGGAATGAAAAATGGTATAAAAACAGATAAATTACTTTTGATCCTCCCAGTTTGAACTAAAAAATGTAACATAAGGAGATGTGTGCAGCCACCACAACACTGTTTAAGTCTATCTCAAATAATCTTAGCAAGAATTCAAGACAACACTATTAAGAAAACTAGTTTTGCTAATACAATACTGGAGAGCGTTACAGTGCAGAGGACAAGGCTTGAATCATGATGGTAAGATACATTCAGTTTAGTTCATTTTAATTTTTTATAGTACGGTGCAAAAGTTTTAGATTTAGTTTTAAAAGGGCTGTCACCTGGTAGTACAACTTCTGAATTTTCATTTTATCATTTTGGATGACCATTACAATCACACATAACGTCAATGATAGGCCAAAAATAAAAGTGTGAATTCAGCTGTGATTTAAGTTCTGTTCAACCAAATATGCAAGCTAAATAATTCAAATAAAATGAGCAGATACAAGAAATGCGTCAATAGTCAATTTACCACTTAAAGGCCTGTACATGATTTTAAAAGCAAATATTTGTGAAAAAATAAAATAAGTTTTGTTGGATGAGAACCATAAGAAAGCAAGTGTCAAGGATGATCATATTTATCCAATCAGAAGTTGGTAGATGAACACCTTTTTAAAGAAAATGCTTCTTTGGTTCAGGATCTGAATGAGTCAAGGGACTTTCAAGGGACATTTATGGTTAAAAATTGGGCACTAGAGAAGTTTGAGTCTTGGTCTGGGTACTATTTCTTTATCACTGTGGAACAGGACCAGAGCCTTTGCTTGGTTTTACCATTACCAGTTTATTTTACATTTTGAGTAGGGGTGTAACACTATCCAAATCTCACGATACGATATCATCATGTTGTGAACCTCACGCTACGAAATTTAAAGTGATATCGTGGGAAAGCTCAGGATATGGTGGGGAGGCTCACAATTAGGGATGTAACAATATCCAAATCTCTCGGTACGATGTATTCACGACATACATCTCACGGTACCATAAAACAACAATTAATTGCGATATTTTGCTTTAAACTGTTATTTTTTCATGTAGTCTACACTGAAATGGAGCAAAGGATCATGGTCTATGTAGTTCCCTCTGTCTTTTCTGCTCACTGACTCTTAATTTAAGCAAAGAGACTTGTAATTCGATATATTTTGAAGGTCCCTGACATTATTGTGAGAACTTTGACAATACGATATCATGATATTTCGGTTCTTGTTACATCCCTAATTTTGAGCAATGTTTTTCCATACTGTCTTTCAAGTTTTGCCTTAAAAAATAAATATAAAACCTTTGCACCATTCATTTTGTTGGAGGTTTAGCCTTATGCCAAGCTGCACAGTAAACAACATTATTACTGCAGCGAGTGATACTGACCACATTTTTCAAGCACCACTGCATGCCCTCTTTCACATTATATTAAAAAAAGACAATTTCTCTTATATTTTGCTTTACATTTTTTGACCACGGTACATGAACGCACCACACACACATACACTTGTCACTGAACGTCTCACAACAGCCAGTAGAATAAGCAGTTTGGATCCGACTCCCAGAAAAATAGAGAAATCAAAACCATGTAATGTAAAGTAGCAGCTGCCGGTAAAAATATAGGGTATGATGGCAGCTGGAGAATGACTTTGTGCTTTATTGCGTATTTAAGAATCGGAACGTAAAAACATACATCTTTTAACTACAGTTTGAAAATGCACTACTTAGTTCCATTGTTATTATTACTTTGCATAATTGTGATAGGTCGGCCTGTTTTAAAAGAGGGGAAACCAGCCACAAATACACAGTATTGTAAGTGCATAGCAAATTATAGTGACATGATGAACCATAACATTATGACCACAGCACAACCAGGAATACCCCACAAGAGCTGCTTCAAAACTCCTGTCTAATTCACCCCAACAAACAACACTGTAATTTAAAAGGGGCACTGTGTAACTTTTCTCCTTGTTTTTTGTTATTACCTTGCTTCGAATGTTCCCCAGTATGTACTTGTCAATTCAATTATAGCTACTTTTATTGCTCAAAAATACCCTTTTACCATTTTTACTGTGTGTGACGTCATCTCTCCGCAGATCTGACTTGTACCTTGTAACTTGGTCATGTGTGCACCACCTGCTTGTCTACATGGGGATTGTCAAGTTTAATGCCATACTGTGGAACATTCCAGGCAAAGTGATATCTTCACAGACACAAGCATAAGCAAGTAAGTAAGTGGCAGACTCTCTACAAAAGGTACCGTATTTTTTGGACTGTAAGTGGCACTTTTTCATGGATTGGGTGTTTCCTGTGACTTATACTCCGGTGCGACTTATATATTAAAATTTTCACACTGAAGCTGCAAGAGGCTCTAGTCCTTGTGTGTCAGTATCTGCTGCTCCTATTACTCCTGTACCACTGTCACTTGGCTCTACTGCCCATGTCTTCTGCAGAAGGAGCCTCTGTCCTGCTGCAAATAGTGAAATACTCAGCAGAAAACATTACTTGAGCAGCAGAAAGAAAGTGTGGAGTGAGCGATAAACTTGTGAGGGACTGGTGAAAGGCGGGGATGGCAACTTTCCTGGAAGTCATTGGATGGATGGACAAAGCCTGAACTTCAGTGCCAACTGAAACCATCCTGTCGGGATTCAGAAAGGCCGGAATAATTCTAAATGGAACTGATGCCGAGTCTGATGACAGCTACACAGAAGAGGAAGCGGCGCAATGTTTATCTCCGGAGGTCACAGAGTTGCTCAGAAGTAACACCAAGGATGAAGAATTCAATGGATTTAGTGATTTGGAGTGAGACAGAGAGTTTGGTAAACTTGTTCTGTTCTGTTGTTTATGCTCTAGTTATCTGAATAACTGTTCATATGTGACATTAACAGCCTGTTGTTCTCTGTTCTATTGATATTACTAAAACTTGCCTTTCAAGATGAAATGTCAGTTCCTGGTCTCTGATTTTATAAAATAAATTTCCCCACAAAAATGCAACTTATGTTTTTTTCTTCTCCATTATGCATTTTAGGGCTGGTGCGACTTATACTGTGGAGCGACTTATTGTCCAAAAAATTACTTAGTGCGCCTTTAATTTGTACCAAATAAAATTCACTCAAATCATTACCCATCATTTTTTTCCTGCTTTAAAATATTTATACACATTTTTTTTTTGTGAATATATTTGACACAATGAGAGTCAAAATGAAAAGATGCACAGATGTTAATTCCACATCTTAAAGTCATAATGTTATGGTTGCTCAGTATACAACTAGAAAAATAAATGCATTCCTCTCTTGCCCTGACATCACTGACAATCACAAAACAGCACTAGTAATAAGGGGAACCGAAACACACTTCATTTTGTGCCTGTTGCAGCCACGCATTCTTTTTAGAACAAGAATTCAATATAGTTCGGTGGAAGCCCTTGAAATTAAAATGTTACTGAGCAGATTTTGACAATTGTTTATGAATTCGAGACATGCCAGCTTGTATTTTTAAGCAGAGGACTTCAAACATGCAAATACGGACGCCATTTTAAGTTTTTGTGGCACAAGAGTGAATTTTACTGTAAATCCATGCAAGAATGAATGAGCGACATCGCATTGAGGATGTGAACAATTCACGGAAGGGCATCAGGGCTTAAAACGGTGATTAGTTGCATGCAATTTCATCCCATTGTAGCGGAAAGTGGCAGTTTGCTTTTTAACTTGTGCTGTGAGCCCCTTGAAAAACACTCATAAACATACTGTACATTCACAATTGCATGCAGCCTCCACACACTCACACACAACACCACATACATCCACCGGGGGGCAATAAAGTGACAATAGTTACAGCCCTGCACTGCTCTTTCTTAGGGTGATCAAAGAAGCAGCGTGGGGCAAAGGTCGACGAGGGTTCATGTTGGGGTTTCCGTGGTTACCCCTACGACGGTTTGCTGTAGCCGAAAAGTCCCACAGGTAAATATTTGACATGAGTCGGCCACTGCGCAGCCAGCTGGAAGAACTTGACGTCGTTCCACTCCACTCCGTCGATAGACACTGAGGAGAGAAGAGATACTGAGCGATCAACTTTGACACGATTGACATCAATGTACAGAATTAATGCTGCTTTCACACATGTCCTGGTTTGGTCCTGGTTTAGCTCTGATGTAGACTTTGTTTAGTTTGGTTTAATAGGGATTAGTAGGGCTGGGTATCATTAAGAAGTTGCCGATACGATACATACCTCGACACACAGACCACGACACATATCTCAATACAGTGAGCTTTTGATTTGATATGATATATTTCAAATTGATTTGATAGGGTTCAATAAAAAAATCAAGGCTAAATCATGGTTGTCATACTAAACGTCTTTGTTAAACCACTTCTTCTAAGTTAATATAAAACACAAACATTTTAATTATCAAAACAGTGAAAATGTCAAATATATTGCATAAATGAGTTTCCTTTCACTAAACAAGCAACAAAACTGTAGCGCAGTAACAAAATAATTTTGTAAAATACACCAAAAAATACTCTTGGTGATATATCGATACAGCAGCCCACAATATCAATACTGTATCATCACATTAAACTATACAGTATATTGATATTTCAATATTTTTGCACACCCCTAGAAAGGATGTAACGATATCCAAATCTCATGGTACAATATTATCATGATATGCATCTCATGGTACAGTATTTTGATATTTTGAAGAGGCAAATATAATTGTAGATCTGCATGTAGGTCTGCAAAATACAGTTCTGACACATGATGAAATGTTAAGACATGTTTTGTATAATTTCTAATCTTATTGTAATTATTTTATTGACTATTTCATTCCAATATTACCTGTTCAATTGAATATTGGGGAAAAAAAAGAAACGGGCTAAATTTAATGTCCAAATAGGCGACTTATGGATCCCTTTTATTGCAGCTTCAATTATTGTTTTTCATTGTTTAAAACTTGAGTAATAATAATTGTTCAGAGAGACAATCACTGAGTCAACAATGAAATATCCTCATTAATGCTCAGTAATGGTGAAAAACACCTTTATTTTTTGATTTACAAATAATGTCTATTGACTTGGATCGTGAAGGTTTGTGACTTTTAAAATATGGCTCCCCAGAAAGTTTGTGAAACTCTGCATTAGACAGCATGTAAAGAGTAAAAGCCTCTGAAGTGCACTTAAATGTAGTTTACCTTTGAGGATAGTCTGTTGCTGTTTGGCAGAGCAGATGAGTCGACTGATGCCTTCAATGACCTGACTTTTAGAGTCCACATCTTTCTCCTTTGGCTTCTTACCCAGGAAGATGGTGGGAACTGGAGAGATATGAATACAAAAATGTGTTACATTATGACTTCTTGTAGTGCTGAATAATTAAGAAATCTTATCCAGCAAGTTTTGTATGCTTTAGTCTAAGTAACAGAGCATAGTGGCCACAGCAAATCAATAAAATTACGTCAGATGCCCATCAGCTGAAAGCAGACACATTTCAGTGAGTGGAGTGGGTCACATGATTTCCCCAGGCCCAGTGACTAAAAGCACCAGTCATCTCCTTTATACGCTATACAATGATTTTATAATTGAAATGTTGAGCAACTCCCTAGTCATCTACACTAGAGAGAGTACATGTATAATTATTTCAACATGAAGTTAAATAATCTTTTAATCCCATTTAATCCTATGTATATATTGGAAACTAGACCTTAAACAAACTGAAAGGTAACACGGGCTAAACAAGGATCGTTATGTAATTCAGTTACTCTTACAGCACCAGAAGAACCATTACTAAACATAATAGTTGTAGGTGTATATAATGTACAGTAGTAAATAGAGTAAAGTTGCCAGAGCACACAGTTATAATATTATTAAACCTTTGTATTTGCTCACCCTTCTTGTTCTTTTCCTTGGTCACCACAGTCATGGCCATAGTGCTGACCTGGGCCTGAGGATCGCTGCTGCCCCCTCCTGGCAGCCGGCTGACCTGCAGTGAGCGGAACGCACTCTTGAGTGTGTTTTTGCAGCCCGTGTCCCTCCTCTCGCCCTCTTTACGCTTCTCGGCCAAAGACGCGAGCCAGTAGTCCACCTGCAGGCCGATGGCGTCCACACCGTGAGACATGCTTGGGCTCCTGTGAGGGAAGACAAAATATGTGAACGAATCTCTAAAGAAGAGTATGGTTTCTTTTGTTTTATTTTTTGGACTTTGTTGAATGATGTTAACAAAAACAAATAGCTCAGGGTTTTCTTTGAATGATTCTCTCAATAATAATGATCTGCTAAATCTGCCAACAAATTTCCATGGGGAAGCAGATGGCAGATCCTTCACCAGAAAAGGTACATGACAAATATAATGCATCAGTTTGATACAGCGCTTTCCTGGACACTCAAAGACGCTTTACAGGTCATACATAGTGCGCCTTTAAATATCACATAAAACCGAATTGGACGCATAACCTGACCAAATCCACTTACTTCAACAGCGTTTTAATTGAGTGTGAGTGGTGCTTACCCCTGTACCGTGAGGACACTGCCCATCGAAGGAGAAGAGGGGGGTGTGGCTGCCTCTTTGATCATCCCAGTGGGAGAGCCGTGGGAGGGGGGTGACGTGGACGGAACAGCCAGACTCACCGCAACACCCTCCTCTGTGTCTCCTGTACAAGAAAAGGATGGACGAAATAAATCAAAGCCAAGGTCATTAGAAGAATTTTGTTGTTTTGTGTGTTTGTGTACACTGACCTGTTGGAGAGGGACCCGATTCTATAAGTCCAACCTTCACCACCTGAGAAAGTAGCAGAGCAAAATATCAGAAAATGAAGTACAGAATTTAGAAATAGAAAACACAAAAGTACTTGCTTACCCCAATAAATGGAATAAACTTGTGGTAAGAGTCTTCTTCTCGCCTAACAGAGAAAGAGCAGATATTAGTATATTTTGAACTGAATCATGATTTAGTCCCTGTTGATTTCACTTCATAATAAAGTACTTTGTTTTAAAACTTACGTCCGGTGTTTGCAGGTGAGCATAGCCTCTGCGATGGGCAACTGATGAGTCACTGTGGCTCCACTGATGTACTGAGCTATTCTCCCCGCTACATCCAACTGGTCTGAACAAAGACAACACCAAATCATTCATAACACAACATTTAACAACAATATACATAAATCTATACACTGTAGATATGAATCTATCAGAACAAGAGTCTTGTACCAGTCTGAGGTGGCTCTGTGCGGCTGAACACGTCTCTCCAGGAGCCGTCCAGAAATGAGGAGCTGTAACGGTTGTCGAGGGCTCCCAGATGCTTTGCAACGGGATGGGACCCTGAAGAAAAATTAATTAATGTTTAAGTCATAAGGTATATTTATTTTCTTACAGGACACAAGATATTTAGTTTAACGCAGCGCTGCATGACTTTATAGAGGAGGCACCTCACCTGCATGATTCAGAGGAAATAGAAAATTAAAACCATGCTTCAGGAATATTGCCCATGGAGACAGAGATGTTTTATGTCATACTGTGGAAGATTATGGCCCAGTTTACACGTACATGGGTATTTTTAAAAACTGAGACATTTCCCTTCATTTGTGCCCATCTTTCACACGCAAACTCGAATTCACCTCTGAAAACGAAAATTTCTAAAAACTCCGGCTAGAGTGGAGATTCTGGAAAACTCCAGTTTGGCGTTTGCGTATAAAGTGAGGTAAATGTGAGTTTTAGGAGCTGACGCACCAAAAGTACAACCAATGTTTCCCTTTTGGTCTGATGTTGATGATGGAAGCATTCAGAGCAGCAACCGCATTTCTTCTGGTGCAAACACTTTTCATTTGTTTGCATTTGTGTACACAGCTAATGTTTCATATCCATGACCAGAGATGAATGAGGGCTCGGAGGGCAGCAATTTTGCAACCCTGCTCAGTAATGCACGTTTTTCTGCAATGAAATAAATGCTACAGGTTGGAAACTAATCGAGGTGCCACCCATAGGCTTGGCGTAGTTAAGATGGTGCTGGATGACGTATTTATTGCGGGTTGATGTAAACGAAAACTTCTTTGAAAATGATACTGTGTGTGCACAATGTTATTTAGGAAATGGAGGGAAGGAAATATTAGTTTCTCAGCATACCCGGCCATGTGTAAACGTAGCCTATAGATAAACTAAAAATAATACACAGTGGGGCTTCAACACAGTCTTGTTTAGCTGTGCATATGCTGAAAGGTTTTCATTCCACATTCTTTCTCATTTAATGTCTCTCTCTCTTTTTAATTTTATGACGATTATTTATGTTTTGGTTTGTTTGTATTGTGATTTTAATGTATTTCTTATTCTGTAAATTACTTTGTGTACGAATTGTGCTATACAAATAAATTTGCTTGCCTTGCCTTTACGATAATGTTCATTGTCTCCAATAACTTTTCCACTCTTGGGTTTGAAATAATAAAACTGTTTATAGGGAGCTTGTTTCTTACCCAGCGGCACGACCAGGAAGCGCATGTGGTTGAGCCAATCGGACGTCTTGTTTGCAAGTTGCGTCACGAAGAACTGCAAAATGGCCCCCAAGTAATTCTGGCTGCCCACCACTGCCACTTTAACCGCTCTGGGCATTGACGAGTTACAGTTACAGCTAGAGAAGAGGAATAAGAACATATTAGCATATTTTTCCACATATAACCTTTGAAATGTCATACAACAACCCACAATAAAGTATGCAGAACAAGGGAGCAGGAACAGGGTCAAACTAAGCAGAGGAGCGGGCAGAGAGAGGACAAACTGGATGAGTCACTGAGAATAAATGGCAGACTATTACTAACAGAAGGTGTTGTTCTCATTTAAAAAAGAGTGAGCTTTGAAATGGTAGAAGATATGTATGCAAATGACGTGCACTCACAGCCAAGAAGCAAATAAACTAAAAAAGCCTGGAGGTAAATTTAAGCTTTTTAGGTTTCTGTTATTCTGTGATAGGAGAGTTATTATACCAAGATATTTCCTGTCCAAGTGAAATCAAAATAATTTAAATATGGTACAAAAACTACATTTTACAGAATAAAGGGTAAGGTACTCTTACTCAAATAAAGGTTTTGGTTACTTTCCATTATGAGTCTTAGAAGTGACAAAAGTTGACAATATGAAATTAATTGAACATTTCTTTTTCTCGCACCGCTGCTTTATTTATGATTTAGTTTATTTTCCATGTTTATTATATCATATAAAAATATACATTGTGCATCGTTTCATTGTCTGTTAATTTAAATCTGTAATGCCCACACAATTAAATTTGAATTGAGCAGTAGTTTTCCCAAATACATTACTCTTACCCAAGTCATTTCTTAGACCACTGATTTGTAGGGGTGTAGCGGTACACAAAAATCATGGTTCAGTACGTAACTCGGTTTTGAAGTCACGTTTCGGTTCATTTTTGGTACAGTATGGGAACAAAATGCAAAACCATTTGCTTGTTGTTTATTTGTGTGTTTATTAAACCAACATTTGTTTTAAAATTATACAAACTGGAAAAATGTATTAAATGCAAATTGCTGCTTGGTAATACTAATAAGTTAAATAAAATATTCTCAAATAAGCAACAAATGTATGAAATATTATAAAAAATACATTCTTTGTAAACAGTAAACAAAACTTTTCAAACAGTAAAGCGCAGCACTAACAGCTCCTACATGAAGTTTTACTCAATCTTCATATTTCTGGCCAGAAAAACCAACTTGTCCACATTGTCCACATTGTCTGCAGTAAGTGCAGATCTGCTGGAAGTTATCGTGTCGTGCAGTTGAAAATACACTTTCACAGAGATTCTGTGTCAGCGAAAGGCAAAAGTGAGGAATGGGGAGCAACAACTGTAGTTTTGTGAGGATTCACATGGTTCGGTGGGACGTAGTCGTAGCTGCCCTAAATATAAAGCACTGCCTGCGGGAAACTCTGCCACCCCAATCAGTGACGAGCTCCCTTGTGAATATTAAAGAGCCGAGCCTTCGTGTAGCTGCACATGTAGTGGCGAAATGGCGAATTTACTCGAGCACAGAGCTGCACCGAACCGAATGTCCGAATACATGTACTGTTACACCCCTGCTAATTTGTATTTCAACTTAATAATATTTTGAAGTAATTTGAGTAGAATATTTGGCTCCTCAACACACCTGTTTTAGATATACAAGTGAACATATATAGAGAATAGTAGTAGAAGTTTTTTTGGTATTCTGTAGGGCACTATGCTATACTACAACTATTTTTGTAATCTATTCTATACTATACTCATTTTTCTTTAGACTTCAACACTTTTTATTTATTTACTTGAGATATTATAAAAATTTTAAACTTACAATTTCTGTATTCTGATGAGGACCGCTGAGAGCACGGCCTGGATCTCCGCAGCAGAGCATGTGCTGACCACGGGCTGCCTCTGTGTTTGGAGCTGCTCTGTAACATACTGTCAAAACACAACACGGATCAACACAGGCAAATATTATATAACATACAGACATACGAGGGAGGCACGAAATATTTAAAACAGCATCAGTTAAAAAGGAAAGTAAATAAATGTGGCAATAACACTAAAGACCTCGATTTTTTTCTTAATATAGTTCAAATTCTTGTCCAAGTCTTCATTTGTTTTTGGTTTAATTTAAAGTTTAAAAAGGCGTTTAAAGTTTTGATTTAAATACTGTGAAAACGATTTAACTGTTCCTAAAATCTACATCCTACACTGTCAAATCCTGCATTTTATTTTACCCATATTGTGCAGCTCTAATAAGGTATTGTATTATCAGAAAATGTAATTATAGGTACCTGTCCTTGCCAGTCGGTGCAGTTGACCAAAATGAGACTCTCGGGGAGTGCGGAGTCTGTCACGAGTATTTGGTTTAGTTGATCGTACATTGCTTTCCTCAGAACCTAAACAAATGAAATTAAAAATCAAATAAAACAGCAATTACTATATTTTGTTGAATTGGGTCATTATAGCGTCACAAAGTAGTTACAATAAAATCAGCAAACAGTTCATTATTTTGCTATCTGCATATTAATAATTTTACCATCTCAGTTGAACATGATTTAGGACTAAACATAAAATAGAAAATTATATAAAAGAGGTTGTTTTGTCATCTGAAAACACAGTAATGTATTTACATAAGATATTCTCGATATAAATAAGCTCAGAGTTTTCGTGCCCTGTTCAGATGAGTCATAGTTATGTATTATTCATTTAGAGTGAATCAGACAGAGTAGATAATCAGAGCTACAAGAGAGCTTCTACTTTGAGACAAGACTCATTTCAAACTCATTCAAAGCCTGTGTAGGATTACCATACACACAATTAATACACATCTGCAAGTATAATCTGGAGCTACATACTATTTTCTCATTCATTTACATAGACTAAAAGATCGATAGACAAAAAAAACAACATCTGTATCAGTAATTTACAGGTAAAATAGATCTAAGTCAATAATCCTGGGCTGTCAAACTCAAATTCACAGTGGGAAAAAATAAAAAACTGCGACTCGTATTTATTGAAAAATTTCAACGACATGCATGTTTAATAATAGTTTTACTTAAACATTGAATCCAGAACAAGCATAATATAAAGTAATTACAAAATTTTAAATAAATAATGTCTCTATAGTCTATCTGTAGCCGACGGGCCAGCTTTAATGCATCTTTGATATGATCTTGCGGGCCAAATATAATTATATGGCGAGCCAAATTTGAGTTTGACGTGTTTGCAATAACCCATAACTCAGTTCTATTAAAGGTCCATTATGTAACTTCTCTGGTAGGGGGTCCACTATTTGCTTGTCTCCTTGGAAATGTAATTGCTTTGGATAAAACATTACACAGTACGGCATTACTGCATTTCATTTATTCAATTGTAGGTATTTTATTGCTTTAAAAAAAGTAGTAACTTGACCTGGTGGCTAATTTACTACTACTTAAAGCTTAATATCATGCTGTGTAACATTCCAGTCAATGCCATAACATTTTCAGACTAAGTAGAGCTTTTATATATTCTTCTATAATCATTTGTGATAATATTAAAGGTACCAAATAAATATGTTCATGTCTTTGATGAAATATTTAGCCCAAACTAAGAAAGAAGAACTTAGTAGACGTATTTGTGGCCTCTTACTGGAGTGGTGTGTCCGAGTTCTGGGGACCTCTCGGAGTCGGAGCTGTTGGCTCGTTCACTCAGAGGTTTGGACAACTGTCTCTCCTTCAGAGGAGTGGTGCCACTGCGCTTCGTTTTGGGTGTGTGACCTCCATCCAACCTAACACACACACACACACAAACACACACAGAAAATACACATCAAATAAGTATTAGGTGTAAAAGGTTTAAGCACAGGGTCACATTTTGTTGATGTGAAAATACATGCAACAACATCCAAATCTCATGGTACAATATTGTCACCATATGTGTCATGGATACACAGTAAATGTATCAATAACAATATTTATTGCAATATATACAGTATATTTACACATTTTCCTTCATGTTGACTTCAATAAAACTGCAAAGAATTGTGGTCGTACATTTTTTTATATCATTCTCTTGATCCAAACTGTTATTTATTTGCAGTTAACTGGCTTGTCCTTGGACAGTTAAAACAGAGTTGCTGCATAAAATCTGAAATTGTCTCAGAAATGCATTTCAAAAACCACCATTACTCAAATGAAAGTCATTTTATTAACAGCAGCCAAGAGTGGACGCACAGAGATGCCAAAAACACACATCCTCCCCCATTAAAAGTAAGTGTCTGTCTAAAATATAAGATATATTCTAGCTTTAAGAAAATAAAGTTTGAGCTTTAGTGTTACCTTGGTGAGGGCATGGTCTGTTTTTCATTCTTGCTTGTCTTCATTGGCGTGTTACAGGGTTTTTCGGCCACAGACACAGTTATACAAGGCCCCACCTCTGCGTACATCTCCTGATCCGTCAAGTCCTGAACAATAAAGAAATAAAGTCACTCATCTATTATCCATATTATATTTACAACTAAGAACTACTAAAACTTTCTGTTTTCTTACCAAAGTATCGGTCTCTGACAGAGCCTCCTCTAAGTTACGACTTCTTGAAGTTTTCATTTTCTCTATTGGAGGCTGCTCCCCCTGCTGGAGAGACAAGGAAATATAATAAACAAAAACAATGCTACATGAACATAAAAGATGACCAACTTTTAACTTGAGCATTTCAGTGAAGAATTTAATGATTCTCCAACCTTTTAGATTTTTACATCTTAATTCTATATATATTATGTTAATAATTTATCAACAATGATTAACACTAATTAAAATGCTTAAGTAGTATTAATGAGGGTATTATTTTGTAATGTTCAGCCATAGATGCTACCTGTAATAATAATAATAATAATAATAATAATATTTAGAACAAAACTAAAATCATGTCTTATATTATCTAATTAACTAATCTATGTTTACTTTTAAGTTACACCCATCAATAAAGAAAGATCATTACTGGGCCAGGATGTGGATCTGTCTAGACAGTAATTGAAAGAGTCATTTCAATGGGACACACAGACCACGGCACAGACAGCTCAGACTGATGAGAGGCTCTTGTATTGAACAGATGGCGACAGTCAAAGAGCCATTGGATTTCTGCTCCATTAAGAGGAAACATGCTCTGATATTTTACATTCAAAGCTGCCACCGCTGAGAATGTGGATATTTACCACATTAGAGACAGAGTCATGGCTCTTCCCTGAACTCAAAATGATTCATGCAGTAATAAATGTTATTGGGGAATAATAGGCTGTAGTCGGTGCAAATGTATAAACAAGAAAACAATAACAAAATCTATACAAATTAACACATAACTCACTGTAAAATGTATTTCTTTGGCTGTCTCCATCTAATTCAATATTGTTGTAAAAATATACGTATAAGACTATATTTACTTTTATATTTTATATGTGCCGTTACTTTTGAACAGAATATCAAGTACTGAGGGATAAATTTGGATCCAGGGGGGCAGTCATACAATTTTCTCATGATTCAATACATACCATGATAAATATGTCATAATATCTATACGATTCCAATATGTTTTAGACCTCATTAAAAGAAAAAAAAACTGTTACCTCTAAAATTTGTATTAGTAATTGTCAATAAACAAAACCATCTACCGTATTTTCTGGGCTATTAGGCGCTCTGGATTATAAGGTGCACTGTCATTAAATGGTCTATTTTCGAACCTTTTTCACAAATAAGCCACACTGGACTTTAAACGAAACACAAGTGTTCGATGGGTCAGTGGGACTTTGTTTGGTGTGTTCACGGTGACTCTGGGTTTTGTTCAGTTGTGGCGTGTAGGGAGGGTGCTGTCTGGGACCGCTGGATTGTCGGCGTGTTCGCAGTGACTCAGTTGTTCAGTTGTGGCAAGAAGTGGCACATTGCACTCGCTTTTTCGGTTCGTTCCTCCGTTCCGTTCCTCATCCACGTGGAGTGATGAGTGTAGCTGCGGGTGTTTTTCGCCGCGCGGTCGCTGTCTGCTCCGTGCTTGTTTGCGTGCGCTGCGGGTGGTGCGACTGTGTAGTTTACTGAAGTCGTGCTGGGACACCCGAGTGGATTCGTGCATAGGGCGCTCTGGATTGTGGGACGCGCAGTCGTTTTTTGATGGAGTTGGAGGCTTAAGAACACGTCTAATAGCCCGGAAAATACGGTACATTACATCATCTCTTCTCTGTTCAAATACAGCAGAGTTGGGCCTTTCTAACTCTATCTGCAAACACAGCATGATTAATGTGACATGTTTATATTGAGTCACTCATGTGTTTGTATTGTGAGAGTCGTACTGCATAATTTAGTGATATATTCAGTATTGTTGAATCCCTATCGCACAGATGTGGCCTTGGGGTTTGATCATAAGTTTATGGAGCAAAAATTAGCAATGTCACAGTTTTTTTTTTTTTTATAATTTTTTACCATAATACAAAATCCCTGACAGAGCGATTCTTTTGTAGTCCTTGGTTAAAATACTTGAGATGGTTCGGGCTTTTGAGTGCCGCTAAAGCTCCTGAGCCCAAATCATTGTTCTTCCTGCTGACGCTGAGTATTCCTGAGCGAGGAGCTACTCACAGGGCTGAACGTGTCCCGGCCCAGACTGCCTTTGCTGTTCAAACTGGCGATCTCCGTCTGAGAACTGGACTGTGACATTCCCTCAAAGAACGGCCTGAAAAAAAAAAACAATAAATTAAAATTTTATCTGTGACTTCACTGAAAAACAAACACGCACTTAAAATTTATTTATTCACATCAGGCACATGTTAAAAGAAAATAAATGCCCCTGTGCCCCTGATCTTCAAAACATTTTATTTGCTGTTTAAAACTGGTGGGGAAAAAAAAGAAAATGTTTTGATTTTAATTTGTTTTCTTATGTTTGCCAGATTAATTGGCTACTTTGGGTGGTCAAAGTTTGTAGGTCAGGAGTTTTTACTTTTTATTTGGAACATGTTTAGTTTTGATAAGTTTGAAAGAGAAAATTACATTTATTCTGTACTTTTATGTTGATCAGAAACAGTTAATAAATTATCTAAAATCAAGGACAGCTCATAAACACAACTGTAGATCATGTACAAACACATTAACAAAAGGGTTACTTTCCATTCACAGGTGCACACAAAAGTAAATTATTTTTAATCATATTTATTCCATTTAATTCAGAAATAACAAAATAGAAAAATCGAAATGAAGCAAGATTGCAATAAAACTTTTTTCAGTGCCTATAGATATAACGAAAAGCAAGCAATAGTGTGAACGAAAACCACAGTGGCAATTTTGAATTCATAAAAATATACATAAGATTGAAGTGACGGAGCATATTTATGTGTAACTGCACGTTTCTGAAAACATAAGGATTCACACTAGATTTTTCTCTTTTATTCCAAAGCAAAATCACAGACTGTTTTATCCCTAGTCTCGACTAACTCAGTTGCAATACTCCTCATCACCAGTAGAGTGCGCTCTTTATTGCTAGTTTAATACCATGATGTATTCTTTGTACCTGAGCTTGGGTTTGGGTGTGCTCATGATGCTGTCCGTCTCCTCCATCTCAGGTCCACTGTCGCTGGGGTTGTACATCTCCAGACTGTCGTAAAGCTCGTCCAGATCCTCCTCCACCTCCTGGATCTGCTCCCGGGACACGTGCTCCAAGCCAAAGCCCACCTAAGGCACAAACACGACAGAGATGTGGTTTTACACTAGGCCTGGTCAATATGAATGGATAAACAAATACATTTCCACATTAAAAAATACAATACTTTGAATCTTTATTATTGATCCCCCAAATATTACCCGCAAAAGACCTACAAATATAGCAGTTCAGGCATTTCATAACTGTAAAAGCTCCTGGATTTGTTAAAAACTGTGAATTTAATTTTGATTTTCACAATTGCAATAGTTGGCAGATAAACCCCATTTAGATATTTATATATTTATCCAAATTAAATATTGTTGTACGCAGTGACCTTATGTTTAATGTATTTCACAATAGTATCTGGCCGAACATTTTTGCTATTATTTATTTCAGTACAAATAGCCTCCTGAGACCCGGCCCACTTCATTTGTGTCCTTTACAGTGGACATTGAGTTAATCAGTCTGTCTTTTAAGTGTTTTGAGACAGACTGTTAATGGGGGACTAGGACTCTGCTGAAATAAGGCGGGGGGATTATAGGGTACAGTATTATCATGTCCAGGATAAAAAAAATTTACTCAAAAGGAGTTAGTTTGTGGCTGCAATATGACAAAAAATTTAGAAATTAAAAGGGAGCCTAAAAACTTTTTGAGGGGACTGTCGAAGCTTGTCAGAGTCAACAAAAAAGATGTTTTGTTAGGTTAACTTTGCACTGATTTAAAACCAAAATGTCCCCAGTGTACATTACAGAGGACATGTTATAAAATTATAAATAAAAATAAAATGAACTAAAATGCTAAAGAGTTCATTTACCTCCAAATATAGAGAAAATCACAAAAAACTTGCAATACACTTTTTTTCTTTAGGTCCGAGCAGGATATACATCAATAACTGTCATGCAATTATTTAAAAAGAAAAAAAGAAAAGAAAAGCTAAAAATTCAGAAGAAATTTTATGCTCAGTATTTTCAAACCTTGCCTCTAACCTTGTGCGTTTTTGCCACAGTAAAAGACAAACTTAGACGCTTAGACCTCCTGAATATATTACTATTATTTATATAAAAAATACTGGAGACTTGGCTAATACTTTACCCAATATCAAACTGAAATTCAAGCTATTTTTTAATCTCTCCATTTTGCAGAGAGATAGTAGAAATCCTCCTCTTCTTCGTTGATAGTGTGAATGTGTGAACAGTCTTTTACATTGGATTCCCTCCAGGAGAATCTAAACACACACATACTTCTGCGCTATTTTTATCTACAATGTTTCTCCCAGAGCTGCCAGAAGAGCTACACTCCCACACACTTTTCTGCACCACAGAAAAAACAATGAATTTACTCGGATCAGCCATTACATTAAGACCACTGAGAGGTTAAAAGGGCACGAGAGGTTACTGCCCTTTCCCTCTCTGTGATGTTGAACCATTATAGAGAAACAACGGTCTGCGTGTTATGTTTTCACTTAACAACACCTCAGATTGGTTCAGATCATTAGTACTTAGTAGTTGCTTCTGTGTGGCTTCTCTTCTTTCAAAAAAAAATCTGTTTAAAATGCAAATAGGCAATATGATTAAGTCTTTCTACAAGCTTTTCAATTAGTTAATAGAAAAAAATTCGACTAAACATAATAAGATGCAGATCAGATGTCAAATTTTCTTTTTAATTTATGTTAAATGAATGTGAATATTTGAAATAGACCACCTTAAAATAGATATTTTTAAAAAGGGTGATTAAAAAAATATATATATATATATATACTTTTTAAGGGTAGTTGAGAACTAAATTGTCAACTTTCAATTGTTAGTTGCATCCCCAGTGCAGAGACAACTCAAGTCTGATGAGCTATTCTAATCGGTGTATCATTCATTCATTCATTTTTCAAAATAAAACCAAAAATAAGAAAATGAAAAAACAACTATTTTCTCAATTATTTGTGTAAAAAAGATAACGATTTGTTTTTTCAGTTTTCGATTTTGTGTTTAAATGAATAATGGAAAAAAAAAAACGGATAACGGCCATTTCCCGTTTCTGTGACTTAAACTGCGATGCTGCACCAAACCAGGACTGAAATAGAACTAAAAGTAAAACAGGACTAAACTAGGTCTAAACCAGAATTGAACCAGGACTAAACCAGGTTTAAACTGGTTTCTGGTCCTGGTCTGGTCTCGGTTTCCTGACCACCTGACAGTCTACTCGGGCGCACTTTCGGACCCATCCCAACACTCCTGGTTCCTGGTTCAGTCCTGGTTCAGTCCTGGTTCAGTCCTGGTTCAGTCCTGGTTTAGGACTGAGACCGTGACCAGACCGTGACCAAACCATGACCAAACCGTGACCAGACCGTGACCAGGTTTTGGAGACAAATAATGAAGAAAATAGTTGCTTTTTCATTTTCTCATCTTTGGTTTTATTCTGAAAAATGAATGAACGAATGATATACAGATTTTTCTACTTGTGGTCATAATATTGTGGCTGACATTTATGGTGTGAGGAAATATTTCATGACTGTGGGAAAAAAAATACAGGAAAAGTTGAGGAAAAACATGCAAAACCCACCTCGTCTGTGACTTTAAAGCGTTTGAGCAGGGCCACAAACTTCTCTTTGATTTTGGGTTGCTGGAGGGAGCACAGAGGAACAATTTATGAAACGCTGGAGGGAAGATGGATGCTCAAATCTGAAAAATGTTATTGTCAGTGAGGGAAGAAGAAGAGGAGAGAGGAGACGAGGAGATGAGGAGACGAGGAAATGAGGAGAGGAGCACACTATAAACACTTCACTAAATACATACACAGCCACTTCTGGAAGCGTATATTGAGACATGAGCTGCACAGACATGTTTAAATTACAGGGCCTGGGTTTTGATTGATGAATATAGATTAGTATTGGGCCATAGAATACAAAGAATATATAATACCCTTACCTCTGCCCTAATAATTTGTATTTTAATTAATTAGTCTTTATTTAATGTAGCTATTTTCTAATGTTTCAGTTTTATTTTATTAGTTTGTCTTGTTTTTATGTGGTATGTTGAAAGCAATTTTCCATTCTGACTTGCTTGACTACGAAAACAATAAATTACCAATCACAAAAAACAAAGACGGCGCATTAGCCAATTAAAGGACGGATGAGAGCTCATGTCTGAAAAATGTTACTGTCAGTGAGGGAAGGAGAGGAGGAGGAGAAGAGAAAAACTAAGGAAACGAGGAGATGAGGAGAGGAGATAGGAAGCCATTTCTCCCCTGTTGGCTTTTCACGCATCACGACTCAAAACAACAGCAGTTAATGGATACAGCAGTGGGCGCTCCGTCATATGAAGCAAAATTGTTATCTGCGCAGAAATAAACTATCGCAAGGAGTGTGTGCAATGGGACTAGTAAATCATCGTTATGAAGCCTGTTTAAATGAATGTGCAGATGTTTATATTTACCTAATGAAAAGCCGTATGTTCGTATTATGGCAAAGGGAGATAGTGAGTTGACAGTGCACTTTTATGACACTAATGACTAAACATTATCTTAGCTAACGGAGAGAGAGAAGAGTCTATTTCAGAGCAATAAATTGTTTTAAATTGTCCCGAGTATTGTATTACGGAGTTCTGTCATTACGTGTGTTAATTGTATGTGTACAATCTTACAAAAACTATGCTACATTTAAGATGAAATTTACATATCAATAACTTAAATGCCAAGTTTAATCCTCTTTTCCAGAAAATGCCTTGGAAAAAAAGAGGATTAAATGGGATTAATGGTCAGATAACAGATTTTTTTTTTTTTTTACCTGGTTTCTAGTTGATATCTGCAATGCCTATTAGGGGTGTGCAAAAATACTGAAATAATAAATATATCATATTGCTTAATGTGATGATACAGTATCGATATCATGGGCTGCTGTATCAGTATATCGCCGAGAGTATTTTTTTATGTATTTACTAAATTGTTTTGTTACAGCGCTACAGTTTTGTTGCTTGTTTAGAGGAAGGAAACTCATTTATGTAACACATTTGACATTTCATATGAATTTTGCACAAGAAGTGGTTTAACAAAGACTCTTAGTATCACAGCCATGATTTAGCCTTTATTTTTTATTGAGCTGTGTCAAATTGGTTTGAAATATATATCGTATCAAATCAAAAGTGCACTGTACTGAGATATGTATCGCATCATGGCCTAGGTATCAGGGTGTGTATCGTATCGTGGCCTATGTATCGAGATATGTATCGTATAGTGGCCTATGTATCGAGATATGTATCATATCGTGGCCTATGTATCGAGATATGTATCATATCGTGGCCTATGTATCAAGATATGTATCGTGGCCTATGTATTGAGAATTGTATCGTACCGTGGCCTATGTATCAAGATATGTATCGTATCGTTGCTTATGTATCGAGATATGTATTGTGGCCTATGTATCGAGGTATGTATCCTATCGTAGCCTATGTATCGAGATATGTATCTTATCATGGCCTATGTATCGAGATATGTATCGTATTGTGGCCTATGTATCGAGTTATGTATCGTATCAGCAGCTTCTTGATGATATCCAGCCCGAATGCCTCTGCCTATCCACATGAAACAAAACCTGGCACACAGCTGAATGTCTTCTCTGTCATTATCATTTATAAATAAACAATAAAACTTAAATTATTTTTTCACAATACTGTAAAATTTTTGTAAATTGAAAGGACTTAACATAGGATTAATTTAACTTTAATTTAGAATAAAAAGCTTCAACATTTGTGGATCTTAAGTTTGGAAAATCTCCCATAGAGTTCCAAAGGCCGCTGCCCTCCATCTAAAATGATGACTTGAACACAATTTATACTCTAATAATTAATCCCACATTATTTACCTTGTGCTTGGGCTCTGCTTTCAGTCCTAAATTAAACAGCCCTCTTATCATCAACACTGCATCCACTTGACATTTCACGCTTTCAACACAAAACAAACACTAAACAACTCCACTCTGACTATAGGTCAAGGTCCACGCTCAAACGCAAGCGCTTTGATTTTGGACAGCGTAGCAACTTTATGAGCGAATCTTAAAGCTGCACTATGTATTTTTTCTGATGGTGGTGGTGCAAAATGTTAACGTGTCCATGGAGATGTTGTTGCTTTGCCGTAAATATTTGACAGAATGGCATTAAAGTTATTCTATTACAGGTGAAATAAATACCTTGATCACATGGAGACAAATACATTTATGCCATGCTGTGGAAAATTCTGGGCATGCAAGTGGCAGAGCTTCCAAAAGAAAAGTTACATAGTGCATCTTTAATTAACGCTCCCTATTATCGTTAAATCACTGGACTACGTGAAAGGTTAAGGTATTCGTGGGTTTCAGCTTCTTGTTATATTTTGAGGACTTTTTCCATTCAAAAGCTAAAAGACTTTGTTATAAATTGCTAATCGCTATGGCAACAGCAACATGGATAGGATAGGCCATAAACTCTGGAACATTCTGCCCCTCCACGTCCGAACAGAACCCACTTTTATTCTCTGGCTTTTAATACCATGTGAGTTGTGTGGTCCTCTGTCTTTTTTTTTTTTTTTTTCATTAAATTTTTTCATTAAATTTTTTATTTTATTTAATTTTATGTATTTTTATTATATGTTTTTTAATTTAATATTATTTATACATTTTTATTTGATTATTTTTTTTATGTAATTTTATTTTTTATTATTTTATGTATGTATTTATTTATTCATTGTTTTATCTAGTTAATTTTTTTAGTACTGCTTTTATGTATTGATTTTATTATTTTTGTTCATTGATTTTATTATTATTATTTTATTGATTGATTCTATTAGTTTCCTTTTGGCTGGAACACAATTCTGCTGATTTATTTATTTATTTATTTTTTAAGTAAAATGTAAAAAGCACTTTGGAAACTGTCTTGTTTATAAAATGTGCTTTACAGATAAAGATGGATTGGATAGGATAAAGGACAATGGATCATCTTGCTGTTTCAAACCAAACACTAATCTATATTCTTCGGTCAAAATCCAGTCTCTGTAATTTAAACATGACTGTGCTTCTCTAGTGCCAATATATGTTCACCTAGAAGTGTCTGTGTGTCAATCCAGTGTTTGTATGCGTTGTTTTTGTCGCACAAATTGGCCTGAATTACCTGTCAAGAACAGGGGAAATGGATTTATACAACGGAAGGAAGGCAAAAGTGCTACAGGGGAAAAGACGAATGAGGAGATGACGAAGAGGAGGTGAAGAGAGAGAAGGACAGGGCATCTGAGGTAAGAATGGAAAGGGGTGGGAGCTAAAATCCAAAGACTAATCGAGGGCAAACCATGGGTTTCAAACTGATGAAAAATATAGGTCTGTTGTCATAATGATTAACAATAAAAATATATCTTTTGAAGAGTGAAATGTCCTCAAAATATCACCTACACTAGTAAACTGAAACCCATGAAAACAAGGACTAAACCAGAACTAAAGCAGGACTAAATCAGGTTTAAAAGTAGGTCTAAAAGAAGGACTAACACAGGACCATACTAAAAATAAACAAGATCTAAGTCCAGATTCAAAAAAGACTAAAGTAGATCTAAGAATTAGGACTAAAACAAGACTAAAACAGGACTAAAGCAGGACTAAAGTAGGACTAAAACAGGCTTAAAACAGGATTAAAAAAAGAAATAAAAACAGGACTAAAGCAGGACTAAAACAGGATTAAAAAATGACTAAAAGCAGGACTACAGCAGGACTAAAGCAGGATTAAAACAGGATTAAAAAAGGACTAAAAACAGGACTAAAGCAGGACTAAAACTGGACTAAAAATAAGGACTAAAAACAGGACTAAAGCAGAGCTAAAGCAGGACTAAAGCAGAACTAAAGCAGGACTAAAACTGGATTAAAACAGGCCTAAAACAGGTTTAAAGCAGGACTAAAACAGGATTAACGCAGGACTAAAACCGAACTAAAGCAGGACTAAGACAGGAATAAAACAGGACTAAAAAAATTTACTAAAAACAAAAAAAGGACTAAAGCAGAGCTAAAGCAGGACTAAAGAAGGATTAAACAGGACTAAAACAGCACTAGACCAGCACTAGACCAGCGCTAGACCAGCGCTAGACCAGGGCTAGACCAGGGCTAGACCAGGGCTAGACCAGCGCTAGACCAGCGCTAGACCAGGCTAGACCAGGGCTAGACCAGGGCTAGACCAGGACTAGACCAGGACTAGACCAGGACTAGACCAGGACTAGACCAGGGCTAGACCAGGGCTAGACCAGGACTCTTAAATGACATTGCCAGACATTTGATTTTATAACAGAATTACAGTAAAATTCTATATTTATTTGAGCACATCTCATAAAATTGTCCTGGAGGCTCTGATGACAGAGGGAATAGAGAAATAAATGGGTTGTCTGAGGTGAGCAAAGAGATAGAGGGAGGGAGGAGGGAGAGAAAAGGAGAGAGAGGTGGGGAAAGAGGGGGGGAGCCGAGACAACATTACATTTATTTGAAAAGGTTTTATTTTTTTGGCTTCTCAAAGTAGGTCCCTGCCACAAATTACATTACAAACCAAACAAGCAAGAAACACAGACAAGAAAAAACAGAGGGACAGAGACAGAGAGACAGACAGAGATAGAAATATATAGAGAGAGAGACTGGAAGAGAGAGAGAGAGAGACAGACAGAGCGATAGAAACAGAGACAGAGAGAAAGACTGAAAGAGACAAACAGAGACAGAGAGATAAAGAGAGATAGACGGAGAGAACGAGAGAGAGAGAGAGACACACACAAAGAGAGAAAGATGCAGGAGAGAGAGACAGAGACAGAGAGACAGAGCAAGAGAGAAAGATAGACAGAGCGAAAGAGAGAGACAGAGAGAGAGAAACAGGAAGAGAGAGAGAGCAAGAGAGAGACAGAAACAGAGACAGAGAGAGGGAGCGAGAGAGACAAACAGAAAGACAGAGAGAGAGAAAGAGGCAGACTTAGAGAACGAGAGAGAGAGACACAGGGAGAGAGAAAGATGCAGAGAGAGAGAGAGAGAGAGACAGAGCAAGAGAGAAAGATAGACAGAGCGAGAGAGAGAGACAGGAAGAGAGAGAGCGAGCGAGAGACAGAGAGAGAGATACAGAAACAGACAGAGAGAACGAGAGCGAGAGAGACACACATACAAAAAGAGAAAGATGCAGAGAGAGAGAGAGAGACATACACAGAGAGAGAGAGAGATAGATAGAGACAGACAGACAGAGACAGAGAGAAAAATGCAGGGAGAGAGCGAAAGACTTAGAGAGAGACAGACACACAGAGAGAGAAAGAGACAGAGAGAGAGAGACAGACATACAGACAGAGAGAGAAACACAGAGACAGACACACACAGAGTGACAGAGAGAGAGAGACAGAAACAGAGAGACACACAAAGAGAGAAAGAGGCACACACACAGAGAAAGACAGAGACAGACACAGAAACAGAGAGAGAGGGAGACAAACAGAAACAGAGAGACAAAGAGAAACAGAGAGAAAGAAAGAGACAGACACAGAGAGAGAGAGAGACAGGGAGATGGGGAGGGACATGAACAGAGGAAAACGGAGTGAGTGGAAAAGACAGGAGATGTAATAAAAGAGAGAGAGGTAGATAAACAGAGAGACGGGTGAACAGAAGTGTGAGAGGTGTGTCTTACTCTGGTGATTCCGGCATTTGAGGTTTTGCGTCTAGTGGTTTTCTTCTTCCTCACATCTTCATCTTCATCAAAAAGATACTGAGAAAAGACAAAGATAAAGATGAAGAGTTAAAGGTGCACTGTGTCACTTTTCCAATAGGAGATCCACATCCACGAGGTCCTATAAATGTTTCTATCTTGCATTTACTGATTTACACATGCATTCTTACAGTTAACGGGCTCGCCTCTCCACTGATCTGACCAGTAACTTGGCCTTGTAGAGTCACCAGCTCGTTTGTATTGGACGCGTCATGAAAACGTGATGTTATTTCTACATGTTATGACCACAGATCAGGCATTATAAAGCTAAAGGCCATAGCTCAAAGTACAGCAGCTCTTTTATTGATCCGATTCGTAATTGACCTACATTTCCATTTCTTTAGAACGTTCCGGTGACGAGGCTCATTCCAGACACTGGCCACTGACGCATTCTGACTAAGAACGCCATCAGCAGGGCATCTATGCAGCACATTGCCTGGAAATGTGTCATCGCCACGGTAATAATAAATCAAAATTAAGCTGGTGATTCACTTTAAGCTCAATACTTCACAGAGTATTAGACAGGATTACTCAGCTAGCGATTTCTTACTTTAATTTTTATTTCACTTTCTAACTTCAGGGTTATGATCCGTGCAGTGTCAATAAAAGGAAAAAAAGACTAAAACACACAGTCTGTTAAAAGAAACAGTAAAAAGGCTGCGATAATAATTATATTCGGTTAACCAAATATGACATTTCTGCTCTTGAATTACTCAGGTAATTACACAGTTACTCACTTTTTGTGCGATTTTTTTTTTTTTACAGTTATGCTTTAAAACTCAAAACAATATACCGTTTACTGTAATATTATTTGTACTCACATTGGGGTTGTCAAATAAATCCATACTCAAACACAAACTGATTCTACTGTCTAAAAAGAGAAGTGTTTTTATTGCAATTGTGGTATTCCTTTGTGAAGAAGAAGAGCTGGAAGTTTTTGTGAAATGACAACTCAAATAAATACTCCCAATCCGTGTTTCATTCATTCATTTGTTTTTCAAAATAAAACCAAAAATAAGAAAATGAGAAAACAACTGTTTTTTTTTTCATTATTTGTCTCTTAAACCAAAATCAAAAACAGATAACGATTTATTTTTTCAGTTTTCGATTTTGTGTTTAAATGAATAATGGAAAAAACGGATGAAGGTCGTTTCCTGTTTCCGTGACTTAAACTGTGATGCTGAACTGAGACCAGAACTGAGACCGGGACTGAGACCAGGACCAGACCAGGACTGAGACTCGGACTGAGACCGGGATCAGGACCAGGATTGAGACCAGGACGAGACAGGGACTGGACTAGGACTGAGACCAGGACTGAGATCGGGACCAGACTGGGACTGAAACCGGGACTGAGACTGGGACCTGGTTTAGTCCTTCTTCAGTTCTGGTTTAGACTTGGTTCAGTCCTAGTTTAGACCTGGTTCAGTCCTGGGGTAGTCCTGGGGTAGTCCTGGGGTAGTCCTGGGTAGTCCTGGTGTAGTCCTGGTGTAGTCCTGGTTCGGTCTCGATCTCGGTCTCGGTCTCGGTCCGGTCCTAGTCTGGTCCTAGTCTGGTCCTAGTCTGGTCCCGGTCCCAGTCCCAGTCCCAGTCCCTATCTTAGTCCCGGTTTCAGTCCCAGTCTGGTCCTGGTCTCAGTCCTGGTCCTGGTCCTGGTCCTGGTCCCAGGTCTCAGTCCTCTCCTGGTCAGTCTCGGTCTGTCCTGGTCTGTCTCGTCATCTCGATCAAATGACAGTCACACAGATTACCCCCCTCCTTATTATTTGTGCTTGACACTTCTCCACTCACCGCCAAACACAGAAGGTAAAAACAGTAAAATATAGTTCAAGGTCTGTGCGTATTGATTTGGTTTTGTGGTGTGCAGTGACCCAATTCAGCTCTCATCTCGTGTGGGAGTCTCTGTTCTTAATCTCTGTGTGTGTCACCACTGGACGCCAATTTCTCCGGAGCACATATAATCCGCACACAAAGAGAGCAGGTGACCCGGGGTTTAACTAGAAAGAAGCAGCATGAAACTGTGTGTAACCTGCACTCTTACTGTTTAACAAAACCTACAGCGGTCACAACTGAACATGGTTGTATAGCAAGGGCTTTTCAGTTCAAAAAATATACAGTTTGTGTCTATTGCCCTTCTAAGATGATTATTTAGCAGATAACAGCCATGGAAAAATGTCTCCTCACCAACAAGCAAAGGGAAATCTGCTACAAACTTCTACATGGAATATTGTCAGTAGAGTCGGGCTGCTGATAGTGCACGAGTAGGGCTCTGTTTGGGAGGTGCACTTGTGGTGATAGTCGCGCTTTTTCCGCAGCGACTCATTATAAGGCAAGTTTAATTGAAGATGAAGTCAAGTAAGTTCCTTTTGAAAAGTTTTTCAAAGTTTAGTGTGCACCATCTTCACTCACGCCCGCTCAAGCCGCTATCTTCGGGTGCGGCTCTGTCCTGCCGCTTCCCCAGTTTAAGCTCCTGGCCCCACTAATGACATCACTCTGTTGCAGCCAATGAAACAGCGGCAGGTGTAACTCTGTCGTCTTATCACTGAACACATCTCAGAACGTCTAATAAACACAATGTGAACTAAAATGAGTTAAATCAATACTACAGAGTTTGGAAATATATCTGAATACATTTATATTTTTGTTTATCAAAATAAAATGTCAAATATTGGTAGGGACCATTTTGTCTTCCCCAAATATTGGTCCTATGCAAACTTACGCCCCTGAACTGTAGAACTACAACAGGTCTATGATCAGAACTGACATTGGACATGGTGCTTTAATATTGATGTAACAAATGTATTTGCTGTGAACTGTGGTGTACAGGTGAACAGTGAATGAAGGTCCGTGCATTTCAAAGAACATGAATCATAGGGAAAGATAGATTAAGTGTGTGCCCCTGTAAGAATACCTGTCCGTGGATGGGGTCATCACTGCCCTCCTGCTCTGATGAGTAGCTCTCCTCTTCCTCTTCTGAGTAGTTATCAATGTCAGGGGAGCGATCTGGGAAAGACAAGACACTTCAGGACTAAACCAGGTCATAATTTTGAGACTTCATCTACCATATTGCATTTGGTTATGTCAAGATTGATTGCGGGAAAGTTTTTTTTTTTTTTTATTCATGAAACTGGTCACATGCTATAGGATGATAATCTTTTGGATGGTAAATTAAACGTTAAAGGGGCTGAACTAGATTTTTTCCCATGTAGTTCAGCCAAATTGGTCTTGCTATTGAAGCTAGATACTTATTCGAGTATCAGTATTAAATTCCAAAAGACCACAATCACTAGTGTACGCCCATGGACCACTAACCTACCTGGATGACTGAGGGATTACACCAATATAAACACACACTGTAAAATAAAAGCAAGTCTGTCCAGTGTTTTTATTATCATTGTGGTACCGGAATTGATAATCTATTCCTTATCATTGAAATAGAGTTTGAATTGTAACAACACTCATTAGATACAAATCCAAAGAGTACAGACCGGACATCTTGGCTTTGGGTCCCTCGTGGTCGATGGGTTGACTCGATAAAGAGTAAACTCGGATCTCTGCCACAGGGACAGACGCGTCCTTCAGCTGACTGTGAAGCCCCAAAATCTGAGCTCCTTCACTGGGGTGCTGCATCACCTACAAGAACAAAACAATATTTAGTTTAGTCATGCTTTCTTCCTCTATTTTAATTCATGTAATCTATTCAGAGATCCAATCAAAGTTTATTGGTAAAGCACATTTTATAAAATTGCAGCACATAATAGAAATGTAAAGTAACATCTGGCTCTGAAGGTCAGCAGAAATAAATTTCAGAGAAGTAGAACTAATAAGATCAAATTAATTCATAAATTTGTTAATATTAAAATACAAATAATTGGCGATGGTCCAACATGGAGCCAATGCGATATCCAATATTTGTCTTACTTTTGTCACTGATATCAATATTACAATTTTAAAATCTATAGTACAAACCAAATATGTGTTAAGCTATAGTGAACTTTACAAACTTACTTACCACTTCTGTAAAAATAATAACACCTTTTTATGTATTTATCTGGGATATAAATGCATATTTTCACTCATTAATCTGCTCAAAATGACCAATTTGAAGCACTGAGGACAAACTGGGAATGATACATGGTCACACAGTGACTAGGGTAGTGCCAAATATCAGCTAAAAGAAAAAAAAAAGTTCAAATTAATATAAAATTAATAAAATACAGAAGCTTTGCAGTATTTGCAGTACAGTGTTTTCCTTGTATTGGTGCAGTGCCAGGTGACTCAAGATGTAATTTGTTCAGTATTACAATATTTACACATGACTTTGTTAGGACTTTGGGAGAGAATGTAGGGTCACAGCTGGAAAAAAAGGAATTGAGCGCAATGTAAACAGTGGGAAAAAAAAAAAAAAGAATGAATATGCTACAGATGCTCCATAGTTTTTCTGGTATCCACGTTATGACATTATCAGTGTATCTATCACCAGTGACAGACTTTCCAACAGAGAAATCACACAGTGCACCTTTACAAAATATTCAATACAGCACATTAAATCCTAAATATAAGTCTATTCATCTTTGCTAAAACATCACCATTGTTGCACCTGTATATATTTATTTTTTGCTTTTTTATTGTATTTACATGTGGTGTTCTGTACCAAGAAATATGTCTTCCTCCGAGCAGCATACCTCTGCCTTGATCGTTTTTGTTGTTAAGATATTGACGCTCAGGCCTTATCAAAACAAACACGTAAAAACACTGACAGGATCCTGGTTCGAGAGCTCAGAAATGATTATTACACCGAAGGGATCTGGAGACGTGGCAGAGAAACGCATTAATGAAAGATGAGGAAAAATGAAGGTTGACAGAGATTTGAGACAGATCAGTGAACAAAACAAGCATCGAGCGATCAGGACGTGCGCCACATGTCAAAGATAAAGAGAGAGAGAGAATACGGTGAAAGAAAGGGATTTTATAATATATGCTTTGACAAATGGCACCTGTTATGACTGTGAAAACAGGAAAACTATTAGGGTTGGCAAAAGTATTGAAAATCAGATACTAATTGATAATAAACCTAGAATCTAAACTAGAAACCCATTTGAACAGGTATCGTTACTAAAAAAAAGTCACATCAACAGGACAGAAATGAACCTGAATAACTTTAGAATGATCTTGAGCTGTAAGAGAACCAGTACGAGACCAAATATACCTGGGCACTTGAGAGATTACACAGATAAGACCTCGTGGCAATATAAAAAAATGAAAGTAACACTAATCAAATGTTGAAACCCTTTGGCATTTATCACCAGTGATGTGGGGGCGTTCAGGAGCCACAGGAGACCCAACTGGTGTCTCTCAGTATCCAAGACTCCAACCCTGAGAAGAGAAATCTGGTCCAGGACGTAACACCCCTGGAGGACAGCGCTTCGGTCAGGAAGCTGCGCAAAGAGTTGGAGCGAACAAGGGCCAAGCTTGCAGATCAGCTCCAAAGAAGCAATTAGAAGCAATAAAGGGCTTGGAGTTGCAAGAAATCACCGATACCCATCAGATGAAGGGCAAGCAATTACAAGACCAAGTTAACGCACATGAGGAGATCCGGTATCTGTATTATTCTAAAGTACAGCAAAATGTGCAGCTCCAACAAGAGCTTGCCAACTCCAAAAAAGTCACGAAAAAGCTTAAAGGCACTCTCCAGCAGAAAGATAAAGAGCTGGAAAACCAAGTTAGTGCGTACAGGGAGATAAGATATTTCTGTAATACAGTGAGACAATGTCCAGCTCAAACAAGAGTTAGCCAACACCAGGAAAGTCCAAGAGAAGATGATAAATGAAATTAAGAGAGTAAAACTGCAATGTGAATGTTTGTTTTTCCCCTCTGATTTATTGCCTGTTGGAAGCAATTATAATGCTTAGAGAGGTTTGGAATAAGTTTTAGTTTTTGTTTTGTTTAACTTATTGTGTCAAAAATTTAAAATATTCATCTGATTATCAAATATCTTCATCTCTCTCTTCATAAAATGTATCAGACCACACACTGCATTCAAGTTTACTCTATATGAGGCTGCAGGACAGTTTGGTGGTCATATATAATATGTTATAGTATATGCAACCCTCAACCAGCAATGATTTTATAACATCGACCCTTCTCCAATTGAGTTTGTGACCCCTGGTTTAAATAAAGGTTGTTTTTTACGGTCATTGCATCGGAATCGAATATCAAGTCTGTTCCTTAAAATTTAAAGTTTTTTTAGTTTGACATAAAATAAAATCATAGTAAAGTATATCTGAGTGCCTTGGATCTCCTTTTTCATCTGGTGAGTGTTTTTAGTATTGATAACACGAAAAACTTGGATATTCAAATTTGTATTTTTTGTTTTGTGTCAAATCTGTTTTTTCCTCCACAGGAAACAAAGATAAGATTTTAAACAATAGCTCAATCACTTTAACTTTTCTCAAAGGGGGGCTGCCACTTGCCTGTCTCAAAGCAAGTGATATTTCTTTCGTTGCTGTGACATTGCTTTTCTTGAAATGTTCCCTAGCATAGCATTAAACATGTCTATCTGGCATTTATTCAATGGTGCTTACAACTGCAGTCACCAGAAAGTGTGAACGGGTCGATCTGTCAAGCGTTTTTAACCTTAGTATTCAGTGCATTCCACATTTGATGCATTTAGTGTTGGGAATTCACATTCATCTCTCACTCCTCAAGTTAATGAGGTCTGCAGTGACAGCCGATTACAGCTCCACTCACCGCTCCACACACAAAATGTACTGCTGAAACAGAAGATTTGTTTCACAGTTCTTGTGATCATGCACAGGGATGACAATTTCTAACAATTAAAACTTAATTTCAGCAGAGTATGTGAACGGTTAAAGGTGCATTGTGTAAGGTTTCTCAGCTGCTTGTCTCCATGTTATTGCTTTGAGTGGAATTTTCTACTGAACTTCCTATTTTGCATTTCTTCAGTGACAGAGGTTTTTACTGTACATGGGATTGCCTCTCCACAAACCTGACCTGTAATTTGGTCTTGTGGCATCACCTGCTTGGGTAAGTTTAATGCCATATGGTGGAACATTTCAAGCAATGTAATACGATAAAGCAGGTGACAGACCCTCCAAGAGTAAATGTTCGTGCTGCACCTTTAACCTGGAAGTGTAAACATTTTCACTTTTCAAATAGTTTGTAATAAATTGTTCTCAATAATGGCAATTTCCAACTGAAAAACGACCTCCTTATTACATTTATTGGGGCATATTTGTCACCATTTGGATGCAGCCCCTTCTCCGCAGCAGCAGGAGCTCAGAATATAATAAGACAGACTCCATTTTCAGTCAGAAGAACAATTATGTAAATGCGATGGGGCAAACTTCACAAAGTCCCTCTATGCATTTTTAATACGGCTGCAGCAAGTTCACTTTTTCTTCCACACTTTCTTCACTAATGCATGGCCAAGTTCGGTTCATTTGTTTTTCTATTCAGTCTTAAGTAACCATAAACGAACAAAGATAAATATTAGCAAATTATCTAGAAGGGGCATAGAGCAGGGATGTCAAAAGTGTCAAAAATCAGATACTAATACTAAAAACAAATGTCACAGGACCAGGTCTCCAGTTCTCTGCCTTGTTTTATGTGTTTTAATTTAGTTTCCTGTCTGTCTTAATTTCTTCTGTGAAAGAGCTTGCAGCTGATTGGTTAACTGCTCTCAAAAGTGGCGTTGCGTCTTCACTTTTTATTCTGAGTTTAGACGAGCGTTTTCGGGAGGAAATCTGCGTGCATACGGTGACGCAAAAGTGTGTGGAATTTGACTGAATATGCATGCCAGGTGGCTCGGTGGTGACACTAGGTGGTGCTGCATGTGACGTAAACGTGTATGTGACGTGAGCAGATCTGACCAGAGTTTTGCATCTTGGGCAGTGTAGACAGAAACTCTGGGGGTGGTTTCAGATTTTTGTGTTTTTAAGCCTCAAAAACGTCATCACCGTCTAAACGAAAGACACTTCCGCAAGTGTTCTCATGTAAACAGGAACTGTGTCTCTTTCGTGTCAGCACTTTGTTTGTACTAGTTCGTGTCTGACTTTGTGTGTGTTGAGACACTTGTTTAGTTTAGTTCCGTTTCGTTCTTCTTTCTTTTTTCATTCAATTCTGTTTGTGGATTTACGTAGATTTACTTTGGGACACTTGTGATTTAGTTTTGTCGTGTGTCCCTTAGTTTAGTCACTCGTTTTTTGTATAAGCCTATGTAACTCGTTTTTGGCACAAAACTCATATATATGTTAATCTTGTTATTTTGTTTCTTAGTTTAAGTTATTTTATATACATATTTTAGCATGTTTGTTAATTTACCCCTTTACCTTCCTGTTAATTAAACATTACTTAATTTATACCATTTTCCAACTTCGTTTTTTTGTTACTTCCCTGACCCTAGCGAGCTCGATTGTAACAACTAGTATCGAAACTAGACACTAATTTGAGCAAGTATCGATACTAAAAACAGAAATGAACCTTTTCCAGAATAGCTTTAAAATGATCTTGATGTGAGTATAAGAGCACACAGACTAGTATACACCCTTGGTCTACTAAGGAACATGCTTGAACAACTGACAGATTACACAGATATAAGACCACATGGTAATATAAATCGATAAATATAAAAGAATGTAGTAGTATTTTTTAATGCTGAAATTGACTCTATTCCTTAATATCAAAATTGAGTTTTCAATTTTAGCATACAGTGCCAAAATGTGCCTGATTATAAAGATAAATATATGTAACCTTATAGGAACAATATGTGTAGGAATCTTGGTTTGGTTTGTCAGTTCACAAAGTTGACAAATAAAATATAAACTTAATAATGTGTTAATACATAGTTGTTTTGATCATTTTTCTCCCTAATATTTTCAGAAAAATAAAATGTTTATGTTACATCCAGCTCATTCATCCCAAGGGTTTGCGACACTTCATGTGTGTCAGCCTATGTGTGCACATAACGCACGCTATGACAGTCTCAAACATTTCCTTTTGCAAGCGGCAGCTCATAATAAAACAGATTTTACACCTAGATTTTCACCAACACAGCTTGTCAGCAAACAATTTTTCTTTCCTAACTGTCTTTTTATATTTCTGCCTCTTTTATGTGTACTACTACCTTTGCTCGTTGGTAACTTTGTTGATATCACTATTGATTTGACCAAGCCATTATAAGTTCACTATATAACTTCTGGTGGAGAGTAGAATAGAATAAAATTGATCTTATCAGGTAAAGCAAGACCAGAAAAGAGGTTCTTCATCTTTAAGTTTGAGTATCTCTACAACTAACTCTTTTTTTTTACATTTCTTCTTATACATACTGCTTTATCAAACTCAATGTAAGCTCTTAAAACCTGAAAAACAGAACTAGTTCATTGGCAGTGGTCCAAAGTTAGTCCTCACTTATCTTATGTATTCCAAGCATCGTTATTATCCACCGTGATGAGCTTAGAAGCGTCTTTCACAACTTTAAGAATCCAAACTCACAGGTCTTAACTTGGGAAGGGCATTCGATTAAATTTTCTTAATCAATTGTTGGGAGAATTAATGATCAATTTTTGATTAATCATTAACGTTTTTATATTAAAATTATCATCATTATTATTACTATTACTAGCCTCTGCCTTCCATATCCAACTCCTGCTGTCTCAGAGGGGCTAGGAACATCATAAAGGACAAAACACCTCCACGTCTTCAACCTGTTGCTTTCTGACAGGTGCTTCAGGTCCATACCAGCCAAAACAAACAGACTTATGGACAGCTTCTCTCCCAAAGCTGTCACCACACTTAACTCAAGTTTGCACTGAGAACTGTTAATTTGTGTGCACTCTGAAGGAGCAACTCTGTATCTCATTATACTAATAAAAACTCAAACTTATGTATAAATCAACTCAACTTTTATATTATACAACATATACCACATTTGTTTACATTTACAGAAACACTTAAACAGAAACATTTAATGGCATGCTAACATTTAAATATATAGTTGAACTTAAGTGCTGAAAAAATCTCTCCTTGTGCATTGATGCAGTTCAGCTTTTGTCCAATACCGTTGAACTGAGTAGAATATGAGTGTTCTTTCTGTGACAGAGGGATGTTGATGATGATGATGATGATGGTGAGTCTGTTCTGTGTGTAAATCGCGTTGGAGATCATATTTTCAGAGATCATACGTGTGCAGGTTTAGTGCAGCTCTTTATTTAACATCATTTCACTCACTTTATTTACGTTGGTCACTTTATTTACTTTGGCTACTATTGTGATGAAAAGACTGAAAAGTGTTAGTCTTTAGGACGCATACACACTCCGGGATACTCAAAAAAGGAGGTACCAGAGCCGAAACGTGGGACTGTGAGGCCGCAACTCCAGTGTTTGCGCTGTCAGACGCAGCCTCGTCTCCTCACGCTACGCACAGCAACCGACATTCGGTTTGTCAATTAAAAATGAACGATTATTGATTAGTCTAATCATGCCCATCCCTAGTCTTAACCACAAATAGCAGGCTAACACACACTTTCTTATTCTCTGACAACAAAAGGCTTCATAATTAGCTGCAGACCGTACACAGCGGACATATTTTGACCTCAAGAGCTGCTTAAACAATACGTTTGTACTGGGGCAAGACGAAGTTTGATCAAATACATGAAAAAGTTTGGTACATGCCCTTTAAAGTAAGTTAAAGTGTCTTCCTCCTCCGGTTATTTCTTGCTATAAATCTTCATTGACTTCCAGTACTGTTTGAATTTAGATGTGGCGTTGTATTATGATGGAAACCTGTCTATGAGTTCAGACTGGTGCAAAACAATGCCATAAATCAGTTCTTTCATAGGCATCTTTTACTGAGAGAAGCTTTTGGCTGGAGATGGTTCTGATTTAATAGTACATTTGATTTATAGTTATGTTTGTGGACACAGAGAACAGGCCTAGACCGGATAGCATAGAGTTTTGATTTGTAAAGTGCACTTCCTTGAATTGAGTTTGGGGAAAAGGTTGAATGAAGGTTATCAGGAACGCAGTAACAGCCAGCAGACGGTAATTTTAATGCAGGAATAATAATAAAAAAGAATGGGACTATTACACGGGGCAGATTGGGTTACGAGGCACTTTCTCAAAGATATGCAGCACAGGGGAGCTTAGGAAATAGCAAGAAATTACATGATTCGGACTGGAGAAAGGCGCTCCCAAGGTCAACAACCGTGATAAATGGGGCTGCTCCACACTGCCAAGTCACAATTCTCTACTCAAAGTCAAAAAGTACATAAATGAATGTCTCGAGATATATTTTTAAGTACTTAAGTTCACTATGGAACTTTTTTCCATATGACATTGAAAAACATAAATTCTGTAACTTGGCCTTGGTTCAGTCTGCTTGTCTCCATAGAACCAAGTTTAAAAAGTGCACTGCGTAACTTTTCTGGTGGAGAGTCCGTCACCTGCTTCTCTCCATGGAGATATTGGATTATTATTACTTATTTATTTCTATGGAGACAGCAGGTGATACCACAGGACCAAGTTACATGTCAGATTAGTGGAGAGGCGAGTCCACTCAGAGAGACGTTTTAAGGTCAATAAAATTTGTGTTATTGAGTAAAAAATAGATACATTTAAAGCCAAACCAGGACATTATAGACAAAGCAATAGCATCTCCATGGAGACAAGCAGGTGGCGGACCCTGACAAGTCACACATGTCATATTGTGGAAAATTACAGGTAATAAAAACAGCATCTAACGAGACAAGCAAGTTACATAGTAGAGGTCTGTGCGGGACAGAATTATCATTCCCACTCTGGCCCGCACCCGCAAAGAATTGTAATTTTCATTGCCGCTCCTGCCCGTATCTGCGTTATTTTGTCCAGCTCCTGCCCGCAAATCCCGCAAGATGGGGGCGTTCGCTTTCTTAAGCTCTAAACACAAAGAAGCGGAAAGAAATTGTCTAAAATGTGCCTGAGATTAGACCACACTGGCAAGTTTAGGCTGCTTAAAATGTTTTTATTAATGCCAAATAAAATATCCAGCACAGATTACGTATGATAGGCAAACATTAATCATTTGTATATTTTACTTTACACTCATTAAATATGAAATATTTAAGGGTTTATCATCCCACGCGCCCGCTCCCGCCAGCAATGAGATTTCAAAATGTGTCCCACGCCTCAATGTTTTGCGTCAGGTCCCTCGGGTGCAGGGCTCTATTTCACTTTGCACATTTAAAGATAATGCACTTCCTGCTTGTCTCCGTAGGGATGTTATTGCTCTGTCAGGAATATCCCACAGTGTGGCCTTAAACGCATCTGATTTATAATCTAACAGACGGTGACACCACAAGGCCAAGTTACCGATCAGATCTGTGGAGAGACTAGCCCACACCTCCCCGTAAGAAAGCGTGTTTTTCAAGGTATAATTTACCAACTGGTTAAACAAACATTGTACTAAATGCAAAATGGATCAGTTCAATGCCACATTATGGAATATTTTTGGCAAAGCAATAACATCATTTAGATTCTGAGCAGGTTTGTAGGTGAATGTCATTTTAAATCCATTATGCTAATGTCCACAGACGCTCGCCTAAACACGCCGCACAAATAATAGCAAAATGGAGATAGGATAATCACAGCCATTTCAGCGAACAAACAAAACACCTTATCTCAAACTTTAACACGGGCTTTGTACAATGGCAATGTGTAATTCCAAGGGTGAAATCAGTGGCCAACATCTTGGTTGTTTACTCTCAGATTGAGTTATTTTTTATTGACAGTCTTGAACGAGAAGGTCAAGCGTTCCGACATTTATTGATTTTATAAAACCAATGGTCCTTTTTGGGCCGTGTAAGGAGGAGCTCAGTCGACCATTTCTATATTAGCAGAGGTGGGAAGGGGAGCAAAATTTACTCAAGTAAAAGTAACGTTACTAAAAAATAATATTACTCAAGTAGAAGAATTTGGAAAAAGTACTACTCAAGTAAGCGTAACTTAAAGACTTCATTTGTCAGGACGTGATTTGAAGTTAATGTAATTTGAAGAACAAAACATTAAATCAAATGAATAACTTCCACTCAAAAATGAGACAAACTAAATCATATCTGAAGGAGTAATGTAAGAAACACAAATGTCACTTGTAGACTAACTGACAGTGGAAACAGTAATGAAAACTTTAATAGTACTGTTACTTCAATAAAAAATGTACTTTTCTGTGTATATGTCTAGGAACATACTTTTGCTCCTACTTGAGGAACAATTTCTTTAAAATGTTAGTCATAAATGTAACTGAGTACTACCCACGTCTGCATATTACTGTGTCTATGCAATGTCTATATTAACCATTGTAGAGTTTAGGCATAACATTCTGATAATCTCCCTCGAAATGCAGCTCTATAAATCTAAAAATGTGCACGTACCTCTGCCATGTTGATAAGGCCCAACGCCAGAGTCTTGTATCCGAGGATGGTCCTGTTTTTGTATCGTTTTCTTCTCTGCAGCATGATCTGGAGTTTGTTGGCATCTCTTTTCAGGAAATGTGGGTACTGCCAAAGAAAAATGTAAAAAAAAAAAAGCTTAAAATAATACAAAAAAAATGTTTGTGTGAAGTTTATTTAATTATTCAACTTGCCTTGCACTTGTGAGAGAGTTGTTTAAAAAGTAACTATAAAAGGAAGGGTCTGTGCCATAGCAATAATCCTTTTTCACTTCTATATTACAAACTTGTGCTGAAAGGTGAGACGTCAGTAAAAATTAGACTACATTAAGCTTTACCACATTGGAGCATAGGCTAATTAAAGCTGGCCGTATGTTTGCAGTGGGACTGTTAATGATGTGAGAGGTGCTGTTGCTATGAGAGATGTCAGTGTCAGTGAAGGTTTCATCCAGGGCTCGAGTTTTCTCATTGAACTCTACGTAACAAATCAATTACTCACATGGAGGATGATGTAGACAGTTTTCTTTATTAAGAGAAAAAGATACAATATAATGTCACTAATAAGAGTACTTTAATGCTTTATTGATTTCTAATAATTAATAAAGCATGAAAGATAAATTTGAATCAAATTTGGCATTGTAATTGAAGTACTAAGTGAAATACCAGAATGTAGGTACTCGTTTGGCGCCTTGACCTGATTTTGTCCTGGTTTAGACCCAGTTTAGTCTCATCTTAGTCCCAGTTTAGCCCCAGTTTAGTCCCAGTTTAGCCCCAGTTTAGCCCCAGTTTAGCCCCAGTTTAGCCCCAGTTTAGCCCCAGTTTAGCCCCAGTTTAGTCCCAGTTTAGCCCAGTTTAGTTCCCATCTGAGTCCCATTTTAGTCCCATTTTAGTCCCATTTTAGTCCCATTTTAGCCCAGTTTTAGCCCAGTTTAGCCCCAGTTTAGCCCCAGTTTAGCCACATTTCAGTCCCATTTTAGTCCCATCTTGGTCCCAATTTAGAGTTATATTTTATCTTTATTATATTTTACCTATCTATACCTATTATAGATTTTTAGACTCTCTTTAGTCCCACTTTAATCTATGTTTTGTCCCTGGTTTAGTCCTGGTTTAACCCTGGTTAATCCTGTTTTAGTCCTTGGTTTAGTCCTTGGTTTAGTCCTTGGTTTAGTCCTTGGTTTAGACCCTGGTTTAGACCCTGGTTTAGACCCTGGTTTAGTCCTTGGTTTAGTCCTTGGTTTAGTCCTTGGTTTAGTTCTTGATTAGCCCTGTTTTAGTCCTGTTTTAGTTCCTGGTTTAGTCTTTGCTTTAGTCCTCACTTTAGTCCTTGATTTAGTCCTTGTTTTGGTCCTCGCTTTAGACCTTGCTTTAGTCCTCACTTCAGTACCTGTAGTGAGAAGGTGAGCTGCAGGTCTGTTTCGGTGAGTCCGGCTGATGACAGTAAGATCTCATTTGAGCGGAGGATTCGTTTCGAGCCCTGAGAAAAACAAAACAAATCACAACACAAAGCAGAAATCATTATTAAAAGACAGAAAAGACAGAATAACTCCTGCTGTGACAAAACAATGAACTCAATCAATCATCACCCACATGCAGAGAAGAGAAAGAAGAGAGAGAGAAGAAGAGGGAAAGATACAGATAGAGATAGAGAGAAGAGACGGAAGAGATTTGATTTTTAACAGATTTATTTTGTTCTGTCAAAACAATCTGCATTAAATTTAATCCACACCTCTGAGTATTTACACTACATATACACAATATTTGCATAGAGACAGAGAGAAGAGAGAGACAGACAGACAGAGAAAGAAAGAAAGAAGAGAGACGTGGGATTGATGGAAAGGGGTTGCTGTATATAATTAGCCTGATTCATTAGCTGGTTTCACTTTGTGGAAACTGTCTGACCTCGCAGTGTTAGGATTCGTTCACTCGACAGTAGGTGGGTACTTTTTTTTATTTAACTAATCGCAGCTATTTGGTCGTTACGTATGTAATGCACCAAATCCCGTAAGAAGAAGGGCAAAAACGTCTTTCCCCTTGATAAAATTCACCAAACATTCTCTTTGTTCCGGCTTTAAATCCTCGATCTCGGGAATCGTTGCCAACACAGAATGTATGGCTTTATCTACATCCATCTCGACCGCTTTGTTTATTGTTGTGCTGAACCACAAAAGGGACCCAGACAGACGCTTCAGTTTGATGTCATGGCTTCACAGCTCTTCACTGATTGGCCGGACTCGCACTTCCAGGGTTCTTGCAAACCATCTAGTGTATTCTGATTCCTGACCTAGTCGCTGGAGAGAAATGAAATTGAGTGGAGGCACTAGGTAGCGCCAGCCTGGCTAGTATATAATAATAATCATTGTAATAATAATCATAATAAATATTTATTTATAAAGCACTTTTAAAAACAAGGTTTACAAAGTGCTGTACAAGCAGCAACGAACAATACAAAAAGCATAAAAATAGCATAAAGAAGGCATACAAAAACAGACAATGATGCAAACAATCCAATTAATTATAATAAATAAATAAAAAGAAGTAGGATAAAATAAATAAGGAAAAAAAATCAAGCTAAAACCAGTTAAAGGAAGGCCAACCGATAAAAATGTGTTTTAAGAAGTGATTTAAAAGATGACACAGCTAATTTATAAGTTAACTACATTTAATACCGATTTAGGGCAGCTAAAATGAATATAAAGTTAAAGTGCAGTTCTGTTATGTTGCAGTGAGTTCTTGAGTCTAGTCATGAATAGAAATGATCAGGTTCAACATTTGTGAATTTACCTTTTAGACATTTCAAGGCAATGCACAATGTCATCAACAATGAAAATCTGACTCTTGCCCCCCATCTGGGAGCCTGACAGATGGGATCTGAAACCCACCAATAAGAATCTGAAACCCAGCAATAAGACTGCATGGTGAAATAAAACACCAACTGTTATTATTTTGTGTTGAAAATGTCATTTGATTGTATTGTGTTTTTATTATTATGATTTCAAAATGGGAATGAGCACAGAGACATTTCCCTAGTATTAAAATAGTGTTTCAATTCGAGTATTGTGAGAGCAAGAGACGTAGAAATAAAATGAATCGATGTTTTATTCATTAAAAAAAGTGCTTTGTAATAACCAGTCTAGTCTACCTTTTTTGGCATATGCATACAATATTAAACCCTTAACGTTGTCTTTTTGGAGAAGGAGTTTTGTACATTGACTTTTAGGCTGGAAAAAAAATAAACACAATTTTAAATATGCCAGAAAGCGACCCAAACAATTAATATTCAAAGAAGCTCTCAAGAGTAAAGAACATTGCAAGCCTTTCAGTTAATTCAGTCTATCCATTAATTAAAACATTACACGATATTGGACTCTTTTGATGGCGAGATTAAATTGGAGAAAGTGAAAGTGCATAATTAAAGTGTAGCGCAAGTTATTAAGTGTGAAAACTGGATTATAATTGGAAGATAATTAAAATGTAAATTACATTATTTTTTATGAATGATACAAATTGATATAAAGAGTTTATTTGTATGACTTACATGTCTTATTAAATACTGTTTTAAGGACTGAACTATAAAGCTTTTCTTTGTTGAAAAAAAGATCCATAGCACTCCAATATGCGTAGTTATTTTTTTCTTGTCTTTTTAAATCAGAACATGCAATGATAACAAGATCTTACATGCTCACCCCTAAGGACGTCATTAAAAATCCCTTTCAATCGATTGAAAGTCGTATTTTTCTGATTATGTCAGTAACATTGTACCTGTAGTTTGACGGCGATGACCACCGACGTGAGGTCCTTGTCCAGTTCCTTCAGCATGATCAGCTTCTTCAGAGTCAGGTTGAAAAGTCTGCAAAACAAAAAAACAGACAGTTCAATTATAGATGGATTTTTATGAAGCAAATCTGAAAGGCTGTAATTATTTCAGAGATACAAGCTGTAACTGAATCTTTCCATTAGGACAACTGATCAAGCAAATAATATATATAACTACTGAGGACAGAATTGACTCAAGGAAGACAAGAAGAAAACTGAGGTATCTTTATGTTCCCAGCATTTACATCACCTGTGTGTCTTTTGCCTAAAATGTTCCGTAGTATTTTAAATGTACCGTATTTTCCGCACTATAGGGCGTGCTTTTAAGCTTCCAACCCCATCAAAAAACGACTGCGTGCTCTGCAATCCAGAGCGCCCTATACACGAATCCACTCGGGTGTCCCAGCACGACTTCAGTAAACTACAAAGCCACACTCATCACTCCACGCCGACGAGGAATGGAACAGAGGAACGAACCGAAAAAGCGAGTGCAATGTGCCACTTCTAGACACAACTGAACAACTGAGTCACTGCGGACACGCCAACAATCCAGCGGTCCCAGACAGCACCCTCCCTACACGCCACAACTGAACAAAGCCCAGAGTCACCGTGAACGCGCCAAACAAAGTCCCACTGACCCATCTAACTTGTGTTTCATTTCAAGTCCAGTGTGGTATATTTGTGAAAAAAGTTCAAAAATAGACCATTTTATGACAGTGCGCCTTATAATCCAGAGCGTCCAATGGAAACAACATGGTCATGGAAACAACAAAAGCAAGCAGGCCACCAGGCTAAAGGCCGCCACACATTGCAGGAGAATTTGCCAGATTCAGGCTGCGATTTGTTTCTCCCAGAGTTCAGGGAGGCATGACCCGACTTTGCATCTTCATGTGCAGTTTTGAAGCCACTGCGCTCCTTGTGTGTGTGGTGTCAGTGTGACTCTGAGCTGCTCTGTCAGATCAGAACCACCAAACATCAGCAAGACTGCAATAACAGCCAATAAAACAGAGCATCAGAGGAGTGACAGACACAGGAATGGAAGATACAAATTCAGTAAACAGCGAAAATAATTATTATTCACCCCTCAAAGTTGCAAATTTAAACTGCAGCATCTCATCCACACTATCCATAGAACTTGTCCTCCATAAATAATGACAACCAGTCCACAAAACTGCACTTTTAAACCAGTTTGAAGCGTTCTTTAAAAGTAAAAGGGCAAGAGTAGTTCCTCACATGTGTTTGTTTACATCCACACAGAGCACAGATCGAGGTGAAGCTGCAGATTAGCGATAGTGACTCTACTTCATGTGGACTTTATTGCCAATCTTTTATGCTTTAAAAATCATATCTCTGAAGTATTGCACCACATTTCACAAATAATAATAACACAGTCTGACTTCTATCTAAACTTGAAGTGCAGTGCTGTGACCTTTTGAACACTTAAGAGTCTCAAAGCGAGTGGTTTTACTCTAGACAGGAAACAGCTGATGCGATCATACTCACAACTTCATAGCCTGTGGTCCGCAGAAATATCTGACAGAAGTCTGCGCTCATAAGATTTTCCTAGTGTCCATGATGTGCGCTTTTTGTCGCACATTTAAAAATCATTTAAGACCGATAAATCCAGTAGTGTGTGGCGGCCTTAAGTTAAAGGGAAACAGTATTCCAACGAGGAGAAAGGACAAGCACACTCCACCAGAAAAATTGCATAATGCTAAATTAATTGTAAGACAGTCAGTGGTTTTACTTTCACCAATTTAACTTCGAAGTTGTGTTGTTGCAATACTAGAATTTCAAACTTGATTTTGATACTAAGGAATTTACTTTTTACTCAATCCCTATTCAGATACAATGATAATAATTTAAAAAAAACTCGTTAGACTCTGAAACATGTGCAAATGAGTATCTAGTTTTGATCCTAGTTTTCATCAATTAGGATCTGATTTTCAATACTTTTGCCAACCCTACTTCATTATGTTAAGTTATTTGATTTTTGCGCAGTCACAGCTAAAACCAAACAGACTGGAGATGGTGAAAATAAATCGATAAACCATTGTGAAGAAAACGGGCCACACCCAAAACAGGCTGTGTGCATGTGGAGGTCATCGGCTCAATAATGCATCTGTGCGGTCTCCCAAAGTAACTACACAACGATAAAGCAGAGTGGACGACACAACAGGGAGAAGGACCAGACTGGAGCTGGGGCTTTCAAACTGCAGGTTACGACTCACAAGAGGTACTTAACATAGCGTGTCAGTCGCTCCACTCCTTCAGAGCAACATCACAACACAATCGGCTGCAGTAGTATTGGACTGTTTTTTTTTATCATGTCTTTGAATATTTATGAAAAATTGCCATGTGGGAGCATAGATGACATAGGGTTGTGGGTTAAGCACTGGGCAGAATCATAGCGCTAACCAGTGTTTGAACAGAGCCTTATACTTTTTATTTATTAGATTTTCATGTTTTGTGTAGTAAAAAACAAACAAATACAACCAATACACAGCTTGGGGCACTGTTCTACTGCAATAAAGACATGGAAGGGTGGATCATATCTCTTTTTGTTTATATTCCAACCATTATGTCAAGCATTTAATGAAGAAATGTCCTTTGAGATGTAAAAAAAAAGTCAGCCGTTCCATTGAATATTTTTCTTCTACAATATTTAGCCGCTGATTCACTGAAGCTGGGTCCTTTTTAAGCCAGCTTCTTGTTGTTGCTTTTTTTTGATGCCAGTGTCAGAATCTTAAAAAGGTATCTGTCCGCTTTTTCAAACACCTATCGAGGCAGAAGGTCTAACAAAAATATCTTTGGGTCCTTGGAGACAACATAAGCCAAGATCATGTCTGTTTTTTCACACTAACACACTATCCCAGAATGGTTTTAATTTTGTACTTGTCCAAAAAATATGAGAGTGATTGGTGTTTGAGTGACATTCAAGAATTGAATGAGACATTTCCACCCAAAAAAAACTTTATTTTTATGACTTAGAGTTAATAAATATTGTTAAGGACTAAATTATAAAGCTTTTCTTTGTTACTCAGAACACGCAATGATAAAATGATCTTACATGCCTTCCCCTAAGGACTGAGAGAGAGCAAGATTACATGCACGAATGACATATGAAACCACTTCAGCCGTGTTTGGATGAAGGAGCAACATTTTAACACAGTAGACAGTAGTGTCGTAGTAGTACTCCGGTCTTGGTTTTGAGACCGGCCTTGAGACCGTTTCTTTATGGTCTTGGTCTCGTCTCTGACTCGACCACATTTGGACTCGGTTGGTTCTCAGTCATGAGGTCTGACACTCGTGACACTTAGTGATAAAACGGAGATAGATTTATTAAAAAACATTGACATATGTGCCAAAATAACTGTAAAATACAAATAAATGTCAAAAATTACAAAAACAATGTTGATTTGGTCTTGATGGGCCGTGGTCTCGGTCTTGTCTCGGTCTCAGTCTTTAAATGTCTCAGTCTTGTTCCGGTTTTAACCCTCAGAGGTCTTGGTCTTGTCCTGGTCTCAGGACCCTGTGGTCTCGGACAGGTCTTGACTACAACACTAGTAGACAGCTCCAAAAAAATAAATAAATAAATAGATTTTTCCATAATACCCCCTTTTTTAGTGCAGTTAAGTCCTGCTCTAGACCAGTGCATGTTTTTCAATGTATTTTTGCAATGTAAACCCCTAAATGCAAGATAGGTACTGTAAATTTATTGCTACACCATCGAGACCAAGTGTGGTGAGCAGAATTAGAGCTCAGAATTGTACCATACATGAATGAATTTTGAAACCTGTCAGCAGCAACAGCATTGGGGAAGTGCAGATGAGTTAGATCCTCATTGGTTTTGACTTGTGGTTCAGACACTATCAATAAATCTGTGTGTTTTGAATCAATCATGTGACACTAGAAGTAAACAGGACAAAGGGTAAACAGAGTAGAGACTGATGTTTTAAATTGTGTTTGCTACAAGACAATTTATGGCTTGGATGGTTTTGTGTGGATAAGACATGTGCAGTATAAACATGGTGAGGCTTGTCAAAATGTCAGATTTTTGCATTTTGCGAAATAGCAGCAGGCTTCAAGAGTTACAATTCTCATCCCTCGTTCCAACTCTTTACAAGACGGATAAAGCCAGCTGCCTCCACTCCTCCCAAAATAGAGTGATATGGTAGATGTAAAAAGCTTCATCAAATTCGCCAAACTCCTCATTCCCCATTATACATCTGATCCCATTATCAGGCCCGGGCAGCAGCTGCAGCAAGTGTCTGAAATATTTGGATGCTAATGTTAAGATCATATTTTATATTCATTTAGGCTATAATTACATGCTAATGGAATTTTTTAGCTTTTCATAAGTTGTATCAATCTCTATTTACTTACAGTATGTCTGTGCTTTTGTGTGAGCTTGACAATAACATGTTGTGATTAGACAGTGACAGACAAAGAAGAGACTGACTTACTGAGTAATCATATCACTGTATTTTCTTTGTCATGACAAAAGAATAAGAATAATAAAAATAAAAACATAATAAATGTACTTGGTAACCTGGCTTGGTAGTGCCACCGGCTTATCTTTATGGAGATGTGGTTGTCTGCCTGGAATGTTTCACAGTAAATGTTTGCCAGCTGGCGCCACCTAGTACCTTCGCTCAATTTAATTTCTCTCCAGTGACTAGGTCAGGAATTGGAATACACTAGACTGTTTGCAAAAACCCCAGGAGTTGTAGACCGCACACCGGCCAATCAGCAAAGAGCTGTGAAGCCATGATGTCAAACTCAATCATCAGTCTGGGTCCTTTTGTGTTACAGCACAACAGTAAACAAAGAGGTCGAGATGGATGTAGATAAAGCCATACATTCTGTGTTGGCAATGATTCCTAAGATCAAGGATTTAAAGCCGGATCAAAGAGAATGTTTGGTGAATTTTATCAAGGGGAACAAGGTTATTGCCCTTCTTCCTTCGGGATTTGGCGGATTACATACATCACAACTAAATATCAGCAAACAAGCGAACAGTGAACAAATCCTATGCTGCGACGTCAAACGGTTTCCACAAAGTGAAACTAGCAGATGAATCAGGTTAATTAAATGTATGTATCTCTATGAAAAATGAGCAGATGATGCTACCAGGCCAGGATTTGTGGAAAGGAAACCCTGTTTTCATTTTTTAAGCAATAAAAACACCTGCGACAGAATAAATGTAAAATGGATAGGTTTAACCCATTAACGCCTGAATTTATATAGAATTTATATACAAAATGTTTTGTGTGCGTTTTTTGCCTTTAGTAGAAGGTAAGTTAAGATTATTAGTTTGACTACAGCAAAAATGAGTATGTTGCAAATTTGTGACAACTAGAAACAAGTGCTTGCCAAAAGTTCCTAGGAAGGTCTATCTCGGCTTATATCTTGATCAAACGGTACAAACATATTTGAGACAGTCGACATAAAGGGGTTAATGCCACTGTGGAACATTCCAAGCAAAACGATCAGATCTCCATTAAGATGGCTTGAATCATCCTCTATTTTTCATCTATGTAGTTTCTCACAGGTACAAGCTTTCAGGGCTGAAGTACACACAGAATTTTAGAGGAACTGACAAAAAGACTGAAATATGAACTGACAAAAGAATACAAGAATCACATTTCAGAACGTGTTTGTACAGATCTACACTACAGGGTTAGTGTTTTTTATGCAGAGCAAGATGATATTGTGTTTGTGCAGGAATTAATGGTTCTTCAAAAACTGCAGCCTTTACAATTTGCTGATAGTGTCCATTCAAATTGAGACAATGAGTCAATTGCGATTCATCTTGCAGCCCTACGAGCCATCTGTCTTACAAAAGTAACTTGTTTGACTGTGTATTCCTCTGTATTGGTTCCCTGCCCACTGATCAAAATGGAGTCTGGCCCTGTTTTTGAAGTTAGGGTTTTGCATCAGCGGTCACAGACTTGTCCTCTTCTCTTCTGGGACAGGAGCTCGGGGGCTGGAGATGAAAGCGAGTCTGGGTCGATTGGACTGGACTGGTTGCTGAGGTGCGCCTTTAATCTCCAGGTACAAAAAGCGCATGTTACGTTTGAGTTTTACTGTCATTGTTCACATGGATGACCTTGGCTTGACAAGAACGAATTGAAAAATAAATTGAGAATGACCATCTGTCTGCATAGATGGTATTAGGTTCTTTTGTCAGACCAAGAGTTTGTTTTCATACCTGACAGTTTCGAATGCTCCCTAGCGGTCTTTCTCAGAGTGATCACGTGATGTTGCTGTGACGTGTCTGGTCAGCTGATTTATACAAGTTTTGGTGCCATTTTCCTACTGGTGGAGGCAGGACGACAGCTCCATCTACGGTCCGACTTCCTCAGGACCCAGGTGTGTGAGAGTAAAAAGCCCCCTCGTCCTGGTTTATAGTCCAGTTGGCACGTTTTCGTAGTTCGATTGCCTCCTTAATCCAGCGACGGTGTTTGTTTTCCCCTGTCTTGTCTCCACTCTGAAGAAGAGCGCTAATGAGCAGTTGAAACTATCTGGTATGAAAACAAACTCTTGGTCTGAAAAAAAGAAATTAATAACATAAATTATCGGAAGACCAAATGAACCTCACTGGACTACTTGTCTGCATAGAGTTTGTCATAATGTGAAATGTACCAGGAGAAGCAGAAACATCTCCATGGAGACAAGCATTTGGCAGATTATCAATGAGAAAAGTTACATACTGCACTTAAAAAAAATGTGAAATCAATATTAACATCTTTCATCCACTCTAATAATGCGCATTATATTCCCTTAAATATTACATTTATACAAACCACACAACTTAGAGAGTTGTGTGTTAGCAGAACTGTGCTTGCATCTCCTGTGACATATTGATTGACAGCTCATACTCATCAATAATAAAAAAGCCCCAAGAGGTCACGGGTGCGTCATATGTCAAAGCTTTTAGACCACCATGTTTCATTTTCAGCCTTGCCTCCAGAATCAAATGAAACCCAGTTGGATTATTTCAAGCAAACTCTGCACTCCTTTACCCTGGTCTGGGAGCAGGTGGCCTACTTTTAGAGCTGGACAATATGAAAAAAAAAAAAAAAAAAAGAAAAACTGTCTGTTCAAAGTGCATGTTGTAAACAACTCCAGGAGCATAACATTTCAGATAAAACTGAAATATGAACTGATAAACGGATACTGGAGAATACCATGCATTTCAGAGCACGTTTGCAGAGGTCTGAACTAGGAATGTAAGGATATCCAAAACTCACAGTACAATATTCTCACGATGTGCATCTCACGGTACGATATTTATTGCGATATTCTGAAGAGGCTAACATATTGTAGATGGGACACGTTTTTGCTTTTAAAATACCTTGACAAGATTTGAATTATTACTGTCATAATCCCAAGAATTCAAGTAAAAACATATCTCTTCATGTTGTCTGCGCTGAAATGAATCATGGGATATGTAGTTCCTTATGTTTATAAGCTGTTGCTACTATAAAACAACACATTTAAGCATAGGAACTTGTAAATCAATATATGTGACAGCCCACGGTATTATTGTGAGACTTCTGACGATACGATATCACGATATTTTTGTTGTTACATCCCTAGTCTGAACTATAAATACAGCCAGATTTTCCATAAAGATATTCTACTTGCTAAATAAATGACGCTACTACAATAACTCAAGTGTGATTTTGTTTTGATTGTGATATATGGTATGAAACGCCACTATGTATTCACTTCATTTCAATGGTCACAATGAGTAAATCACCAGATATTTGACTTGTGTAATAAATAAATCTAAATTAAAAAGCCCTTTTCCATAGCTAAGCCCTATATCCTTATAATATGATACAGACCAGAGCCATCTCCATTTCACATTTTCACATTTACCTTGACGGATGTGCGAACACTGTTAAATCCTCAGCTAAGAATGACCGTATCTCACGTTCACAGACCAAAGCCGACCTTATGTTTATGTGTGAACGTATGAAGTGTGTGTGTGTGTGTGTGTGTGTGTGTGCGTGTCTTTAAGAGAGGAGCCTATGGTTGCCCCTGACAACAGTCTATCAGGAACATGACCTTGTATACGTGACACGAATCATGCAGAGACAGGCTCAAAAACAGCCCCATTCACACCGGGAGTAATCTCATGATATTCTCTTCCTCCCAAGACGACCTCTGGTATTTAGAGATTTTGTGCTTGTTATTTTTGGTCCCTTGGTTTAGTCCATGAAGTATTCAGATATACAACTGTCTAAGCACTATGTCATTATTTACTTTTGCAGCATTATATTTAGCAATTGAAAAATGCAGGACAAAAACATAAAAAAAAAAAATCTGAGCAAACATATAGGAAAGTAGGGGTGCACAAAAATTTTGAAATATTGAAATATCTTGTAATGTGATGATACAGTATTGATATCAGGGGCTGCCAAGAGTATTTTTTGGTATATTTTGTTAAAGTATTTTGTTACAGCACTACAGTTTTTTTGCTTGTTCAGGCGAAGGAAACTCATTTATGCAACACATTTGACATTTTCACTGTTTTGATGATTAAAACGGACGTGTTTCATATTAACTTTGAACAAGAAGTGGTTCAAAAAAGACTTTTAGTATCACAGAAATTAATCTAGCCAGTATATTTTTGTTGAACCATATCAAATCAATTTGAAATATATCGTATCGAATTGATAGTGCACGGTGTTGAGATATGTATCCTATCATGGCCTGTGTATCGAGGTATGTATCGTATCGGCAACTTCTTAATGATACCCAGCCTAATAGAAAACGTTTAAAAATCTATCTTAAACAATAAAATTAAATAAAATAATATGGGGCTTATTTATATGAATTGATTTTTTTCAAGTAAGATTTTCAATATATTTTTTAAATGGCTTACAAAATAAATTTCAGTACATTCTTTAAAAAAAAAAATAAGTCAAATTTCTTCCTTCAAGGTCTGAACTCTGCTCTAAAATCACATGTTTTCACTGACAGAACACTGGATGTACTGTAGACTTTTGCAAGAACTAAAAGTGAATAAACAGCGGAATTTTTATTGACCATTTCATTAACTTGTAGTCTCAAAGTTCCTAAGCGTGACCTGAGGAAAAAAAAAAAAGAATTGACATAAGCACATTTTTATTACTGTCTGTGCGTCAGAAGCGTCTAATGAAATAAACGGTTCTATTTATAGGATGCAGTGAATATTTAAACATGGGAGACATTTCATAAAGTGTTTGATTTTTATGAGGACATCTGAGCCCCTCCTTCATTTATGTAACCAAACTCAAAGTCTTTTTATTCACAAACACACTCCCCCTCACCCATTTTTGTTTTCTGTCTTTTTCCTTCTTATCTCTCCCCTCTACCTCCCTCCTTTCCCTCCTCTCTCGCCCTCTTTCTCGCTTCTTGCTCCCTCCCTCCTCTCACTCCTTCCTCTCTCTCCCTACTCACTCCTCCTCTCCCTTCTCTTCTCTAACAGTGATCAATGGTGCTGGGTGTACTGCGCTGACAAAACCCTCCACAGTCCAGCTCTTTGGTCGTCTCCTGTGCCCATCCCCCTCCTCTGAACTCATTATCAAACCATTACATTGATTGGCCTGGGCCAAACATAAGGGACCAGCCAAAACCTCTAAGACAAGTTTTAAATTATAAGATGTAAACTTTGTCTCTCACAGAAATGCACGTATTTTGTATAAGTCGCACCAGCCAAAAATGCGTAATGAAGAAGAAAAAAACATATAGAAGTCGCACTGGACTATAAATTGAACTTTTTGGGGGAGATTTATTTTATAAAATCAGAGACTAGGAACTGACATTTCATCTTGAAAGACAAGTTATAGTAAAAACAATAGAACAGAGAACAACAGGTTGTTAACGTCACATATGAACAGTTCTTCAGATAACTACAGAATAAACAACAGAACAGAACAAGTTTACCAAACTCTCCATCTCACTCCAAATCACTAAATCACTAAATCCATTGAATTCTTAATACTCTGTCACTTCTGAGCAACTCCACAACATCAGAGGTAAACAGAGCACCGTTTCCTCTTCTGTGTAGCTGTTGTCAGACTCAGCATCAGTTCCAGTTAGAATTATTCCAGCCTTTCTGAATCCTGACAGGATGGTTTCAGTGTCACTGAAGTCCAGGCTTTGTCGATCCATCTAGTGACTTCCAGGAATGTTGCATGGTGCACCCTCCCGGCTGTCACTAGTTTCTCGCTCCCTCCAAATTTTCTTTCTGCTGCTCGTTTCGGCTGCATATTTCGCTAATATGGTTTCTTTTTGGGGGCATTTGTGTTCAGTTGTCAGTTGTGTTCTCAGTTGTCCTCATAAGTTTGTGTAAATTGGTACAGAAATGATGGTGCAATCGACAGACAGGACAGAGGCTCTTTCTACAAGAGACATGTGCAGTAGAGCCAAGTGATACAGGACGGTATTACAGGAGTAATAGGAGCAGCAGATACTGGCACACAAGACTAGAGTGCCCCCTCACAGCTGTCAGTGTGAAATGTTTAATATTCAAGTTGCAGGCTCACCATATCATGAAAAAAGTGCAACTTTTTTGGGACTAAACATCTAAATTCTGCCTGTCAACGCATTTCAAATAGAGCTAATAAACTTATCTGGAGAAATAAATCAGAGAGGGGTCTGGAGATAAAAGAAACAGTGTGAATGGTGTTGTATTCAGGGCAGTCCTGTGTGATGTCACGTACTACTTGAAATTGGAGTGGCCACCAGAGGCAGCTCGCACATATATTTTGACCACCAAAAATGAGTGTTATTGTGATTTTTTACAATTGCAAATGGGCGGAGACATGGTGTAGGTGAAAACTGAACTTTTCTGAGCACTCAAACCTACATAAACCAATTGAAAAACAATCTTTGAGTAAGATAATGATGAGGGAATACTATAACCCTATCTCATAAAAGTCAGTTTTGCATAATGTGTCCCTTTAATGAAGATGTACATAAGAGATTCTTAATTTGTTTTCCACACCATAATTAGGTTGACATTTCACATTAATTAACTCTGTCCCTTGTGTGACTTTTGACTGTCCCACACATCACATCTGATCCCGGTCTCTGTTTCTAAGTGTCAGCCAAGCAATTTCCCCATCATGCAGTGCTCCCACAACCTTTTACATGCTGACAGATTTATGACCTAGCTTTAGAGGCCATCACCGCTTTAAATAAGTGCACATATTTTAAATCGTTTACAAAAACAAGGGCAAACTTCAGTTACAACTTTTGGTTCAGAGTGGGCGTCCTTGGTGGTGCCCTGAATGATCACTGTAGCATGAAAACAAATGGGACCATAGAAGCGGCGTTAACAAAGCAGGTGAAGCTAAACTAAGCTCACGGTTTGAGCGCTGGGGCTGTAAGTGGGTAAACAAAAGGAAGGCTAATCTCCCAAGAGGATTAAAGTAACACTATAGAAGTCAATTATTACAATGTATGGCTATCAGCTTAATATGAATATTTACAAAGAATTACAATTACATAAGTCTATACCAAGGATGCACCGATACTGATACTGATACTGGTATTGAATCCGTGTGTCATTCGTTCATTCGTTTTTCAAAATAAAACCAAAAATAAGAAAACAAAAAAATTTTACATTATTTGTCTCCAAAATCAAAATGAAAAAATGGATAAAGTTTCATTTTTTCAGTTTTCAATTTTGTTTTTAAATGAATAATGGAAAAAACTGATAAGGACCGTTTCCCGTTGACGTGACTTAAACTGTGATACCGGACTGAACCAGCACTAAACCAGGACTAAACCAGGACTAAACCAGGACTAAGACTGGGACCATACCAGGACCAAGACTGGGACCAGGACTGAGATCAGGACTGAGACCAGGACTGAGACCGGGACTGAGACCAGAAATGAGACCGGGACTGAGACCAGAAATGAGACCGGGACTGAGACCAGAAATGAGACCGGGACTGAGACCAGATGGGGACTGAGACCAGAAATGAGATGGGGACTGAGACCGAGACTAGACCAGAACTAAGACCGGGATTGAGACTGGGACTGACACCAGGACTGAGACCAGAAATGAGACGGGGACTGAGACCGGGACCAGACCGGAACTAAGACAGGGACTGAGACCAGGACTGAGACCCCAAATGAGACTGGGACTGAGACCGGGACCAAGACCAGGACTGAGACCAGGACTGAGACCAGTTTAGTCCAGGTTCAGTCTTGGTTCAGTCCTGGTTCAGTCCTGGTTCAGTCCTGGTTCAGTCCTGGTTCAGTCCGGTATCACAGTTTAAGTCACATAAATGGGAAATGGCCATTATGTTTTTTCCATTATTCATTTAAACATAAAATTGAAAACTGAAAAAACTCATCTTCATCTGTTTTTTCACTTTGGAGACAAATAATGAAGAAACTTTTTGTTTTTTCAGTTTCTTATTATTGGTTTTATATTGAAAAGCGAATGATACACGGATTGTATTGAAAATCATCACCAGTATTGAATTGATTCAGCCAATATTCTGGTTGGATGTAGTAACACTGGCTGATTGATTTGCCCTTGAATGTCTCATAATGTTTGATTTATTCATACAAAGCTGGTCAGTAGTTATTTGAATGAGAAATAACAGTTTTTGTAATCATCTTTTCTGTGTTTAATTTAATAAATTAAATAAATAAAAGTAATAAATTAAGCTGAAATCACAATTACAATTACTGCCAGTTTTGACTATTCAAATTGCAGTTTTAATTCAATTCCAACTCACCTTTCTGCTCTAGTTTAGGCAGTAAATATGTTTCGTATTTTGTAGCCCTTGGAAAACACATGTAAGCCCATGTTTTCATGTTGACAGCCACTGGGAGCTGGTTTAGTGCGCTGCGTGAGGTCCTGTTTGATCTGATCCGGGCTGCTTTTCCCATTAACCCCAACAGAAACACTGCATTTGTGCGGTTGCTTCATGGGACAAGTACATTATAGAGTGTATAAAGACCCTGATTGGATAGAGAAAACTGTATTTCTTGAGCGAACAGCACTAACAGTGAGCTTAAAATAGCTCAGTTTGAGACAGTCCATAAAGATGTCAACATCAGGGATGACTCAGACGTTCTTATGTTTAAATACGACCACGGATTATTTCAAGTATGGCATTAAAACAAGCTAAATGTAAAGTAAAGCTTGACTGAAGTTTCAAGGCTTCATGAACTAGAATGTGGCTGGGGATTGTCAAGAATCTTACAATGCTTTTATGGGACAGTAGCAAACCTTAATTTATCTGTCAGCAGGTAATTAAGGGTGTAACTCTGCAATTTATAATGAATTTAATTGTTTTTATTTTTTTTTAAATGAGATACATGTATGGCCCAGATTGCCGTATAGATTAAGGCTTAATAATTATGTCCAAATATAAAAAATAAAAAAAACAGTATAATTATGTTACAAAATTCAATACAAAATATATTTCTTTGAAGAAAATGTTTTAGTTTCTTCATATATTTGTGCTGGGGCTTTCTACAGCACACTCTCAGGACCTACTCACAATCTAAACTTTTCAAATAACTATGAAATTTATTAGAATATATTTTATGTTCTAACTATTTTCATTATTGGTACCACATTTTTGGTACCACACAGGCATTCACATTTGATCCTAGTTTAATCCCAGTTTAGTCCTGATATAGTCCAGGTTGAGTCCAGGTTCAATCAGTTGGGTGTGTGGAAATCTGAACACGCAGGAGCACTAGGCTGAGCTGATGCAATTCCCAGCGAAGTGCACACTGTTCTATCTCTCAGGACTTTCCAATCATCAAAACTTGTTATCAAAAGAGTGATTTTTTTTTTGTACACTGTTACTGTGCCCTTGAGCAAGTCATTTCACCCACATTGCCTTCTCCCATGTACGGCTGGTTGATACTGGCAGAGCATCTGGCGTAAAATGTATTTTGTTTTTAAATAGCCAGGGGGTGATATTACATCTAACCCTGAATAAACAGCTCTTGATTGTACATTAATTAAAGCGAGTCTGGAATGATGATGGTCATATTATTATTACTTCATTATTATGCACTCGATGATTCGCTTGCAATTATGCTGTGTCAGTGGAGGTGGGAGGAGGTTGGTGTGTGTCATTCAACTTTCGTGTAAAAATAAACTCTGTCTAAAGACTAAACACAAACCTGGTGTATGTGGGCAGCACCGTGACTCACAGAGTGGTTGACTGTTTTGATTTATAGCCAGACCCTCGTCCTGCTGCTGCTGCTGCTGCTGCTGCTGCCAACCGAATCTCATCTGCACCTGTGTCACTGCTTTTTTCTCCTCCTTTCTCAATGACTTTAAGAGACGCCTCTCTTTATCACTCTATACTTTACGATCAGCCCCCTCAGGCATCCTGCTGGACCGGTATTTTAAATGAGACGCATTATAGTACATAATTTATGCTTACTCAAAGTTGTATTTTGATGGGTTTGTGCATGTTTGAGTAATCCTGTATTGTCCTACATTTGAGGCTGGAGAGCTCTGAAAATTCATGTTTTCACTTAACTCCCACAATTTTAGGATTGTGGAGCTTCTTAAGTATTTTTGGTACTTAAAGTAAATAAAGTTTGTCATTAGACTGGATGACCTGGCACTCTATTATTCTAACATAAGACCACTGGCGCTGTCTTATATTATAATGGGGTGATCTTTTTATAATAGGAGTGAAATCAAAGTGAATATGTTAATAGTTCTGTGTGTTTAATGTATTTGTTAATGGGGTTTGGGGCATTTTAATTTAGGTAAGTTTGAGCAAAGGTCAGGAGAGTCGAGGGGGAAGACAGTTTTCACATCTGCCATAACGTTAAAAAAAAAAAAAAAAAATCCAAAACTTACAGACGATAGCTTTAAATCTGGTTTCCTTGATTTACTTGAAATACATAATTAATGTTAAAAAATTCAGTAAAGCACCTTAGAGAGGGAAATCTGTATTTTTATGATTAATTTGAAACCAACTTCTTGATCTCTTATGTCTCACTAGCCATGAAAACTTGTTATCAAAAGATTTTTTTTTTCTCCCCAGTCTAGGCATTTCATCAAGTTTTGGCATCTTCTGTAATTGGGTGTATTAGGCCTATTACGTTGACAGATTAAATATTATTCCGTCCTTAATTGAGAATTTTCTTTTGTCTGTTACCAGTCCAGTAATTTTCTGCCTACGTGAACTGAAAACTGACGATTTCTAGCTCCAAGACAGAGACACCTGCACATCTGTTGTCTGTTCTCCTCCAAGCCCACATTATTCTGATGGGTGTCTGGACCAATCAGCACTCAGCTCTGCCCTAAACCCCGCCTCTGCTCGATGCGGACTGGCCGGAGGGACCCTGTGGTGGAGAATGCAGAGGGGGATGAGTCACTGTGGACTGCGGGCAGGTAGCGCTGACCTCCAACCACTGCAATAGAAAAATCACTTAGAACAAACTAGACTTGTGCCATAGGCTAAAGGACACATTTACATATTATGTTTTTGCCCCATTCCCTCAAAACAACTGTGTTACATCTGCTTGATACAAAATTGGGTCTTTTTAATAAAGATCTACATCCAATTCTCTGTCAGTAAATGCGTGTGGTTAGGAATAGAATTAAGATTTGACACAGATTTAAAGTCTGTTGTATATTGAATAAATAAAAGATCTTCACCGTGGCAGCAGGTGCATTTGAACATACAGAGTGTCACAAAACATTTAACATCATTTCGCAGGACAATAATTTTGGCAATCCTTGTTGAATTAACCTCAAATTTTCACAGAATGTATACAAACAGATCAAGATGTCATATTTAATGTTTTAATGTTTTATTTTTGTTCTGTTTTCAGGTTGAGCCGTTCATTCCCTAAGAGAAGTCATTTTGCATCTTGTAATATGCTCGCACACAGTCACCCAATACTCTGCAGTGTGCCTTCAATGCAAAATTTGGAAAAACTTCAACTGGCAAACAAATCTGGACTTGGTAACAAAAATTTTAAGAGGAAGGCTGCTTATGTGGGGCTAAAGGATCTGGTACGCCAAACCATCATTTGAAGAATCTGGGTTTCCAAACTTGTTCTCCTTGTGGACTTCTTGGGAGAGAGAGTTTTTCACGAACTTGCTCAACCTTCTCTTCTGATGTTGATGATGGTCTACCAGATCCTTTCTATACATACTCTGAAAATTAAGGTTACTTCAACAAGAATTGCCAATTGATACCAAGTCCAAATTTGTTTGCCAGTTGACGTTTTCCAAATTTTGCATTGAAGGCTGCAGAGTATTGGGTGACTGCTCGAGCATATTACAAGATGCAAAATGACTTCTCTTTGGGAGTGAACAGCTCAAAGTAAAAACAGTACAAAAATAAAACATTAAATACAAAATCTTGATCTATTTCTACACATTCTGTGAAAATTTGAGGTTATTTCAACAAGGATTCCCAAATGATTGTCCTGTGAAATGATGTTAAATTTTTTGGGACACCCTGTATCTTCAAATGCACCTGCTGTCATGGGAAAGATCTTTTATTTATTCAATATGCAACAGAATTTGAATGTCATTTAACAAATTTATATCTCTGAAATTTTTAATTATTTTCCTAAACACATGCGAAAATTATTTGCCTGTGAAATTGTGTAAATTTTTTTGGAACACCCTGTACTTCTGATTTTGAATTGCAAAACTGTGGTCTGATATTTGGTCAAAGTCAAGGGTGCAGTTGTGAGGTATCGTGTGATTCCCAGCCTTGTATTTGAGAATCAAACTAATCACCTTTACTTTCATTTAATTTCCTGGTTAAAGATGAACTATGCAACTTTTCTAGTGGAGGGTCTGCCACTTCTTTGGAGAGGTCATAACTTAGCCTGAAATATTCTACAGATCAGCATTAAATTTATCATTCTCCATTAAGACAAGAGTGGGAATCATCCAAGCCAAGTTATTAGTCAGATCCATGGCGATAGAAGAACATATTTTGAAGCTATTAAAACACTTAACAATAAAAGCTTGATGGATACGTTCAACAGCATGCAATGTACACAGTGGGCAAAGTAATTATATCAACATGGAGACAAGCAGGTGTCAGGCTTTTCACCAGAAAAGTTACATAATGCACCGATGAATAAAAGCCAAAAATATTACTACCTCCTTTGCTTTTCAGCATCTGTCGAAATACAAACAAGTGTTCCAATAATAGCTGCCCTTGACACATGAGGTGAGTTTGAATAAATGGTATTAACAGCGTAACATTGGACTCCCTTTCATTTGCTAATCGCTGGGGGGGACGGCCCAGAACTGCTGCCCAGGTCCTCTTTTGTTATTTTGGTGAAACAAATCGTCTGTGGCAATTACAGAGTGAAACAGGAGCGATAATTACACAGGATGGATGCAGAGAAGAGATGGTTTAAACAGACTGAGCTATTGGGGGAGATTAGTGATAGAACAAACATCTATGACCTTGGTCCTAGCGGTGGATAAAATTAACTTTTAAAAGCTGCGGATTGTGAGTTTAAGTGGAACATGGTACTAGAAATGAGATCAATGGGGATTTAAAAAGGTTTCTGTTGCAAGATCCGTTACCTACCTACTCTGGAGTGTTATAATGAAAACAGTGAAAATTTTCGATTTTGTACTAAGGAATAGACTCTATACTCTATACCGTTTCCACAATGATAATAAAAAACACTTTATTTAGACAATAGAATGTGACTTTCAACAATAAACCATAGTACTTGGCCTATATTAGTCATATGTGAGTCTATACTTTTTATGATACAGTTCTTTAGTCTATCTTTTCATTTACCATATTTTTCAGGCTATAAGGCGCACCTTTAATTTTCTCAAAAATCGACAGTGCGCCTTATAATCTGGTGCGCCTTATGTAATCATTCTGTTTGTGCTTACTGACCTCGAACCGATTTTATGTGTTACACGGCACTCAAAAATCTGTCAAAATGTTTTCGTATAACTTTGGTAAACTATGAATCCTGAAAGCTTGATTGTCCAACAGAAACTAGCCGCATCAGCGCACGAGGAGCGAGCTGTTTTTTCAAAGCTTATAGTTTATGAAAATTAGCCATTTGGTTTTAAGTTTAATTTCTGTAAAATGTAAACAAATATGTGCATAAGACTCATTCACTAAGACAGGGAGGCAAAGGCAGGGGAATTACGCCACTATCTGACAATGGATCAGTGGATGCCTGAGCTAAGGTACAGTCTCAAGTGCTGTCCGTTTGTTTCGCTTAACGCATTTTATGTACGAAAATAGACGAGATAATTCATCATTATTGATATTGCACCTTATAATCTGATGTGCCTTATAGTCCGAAAAATTACAATTACAAGGTATTTTATTGGCAAAAACTGCTTTAATGACTTTAAAAGGGCAACAAAAGGCTATAAAGTACATTAATTATAATAAAATTGTTCAGTTTAATCCAAAGAAACATTCTATTCTTTAAAGAGACATTTGGACAGACTAGAGTGGTACTGCCAATTTCTGCAATATCACCAGAAATAAGTCAAAACAAAATATGAGTCACTAAAAAGCAAAGCAAACTTTGTCATTTCAATGTAAAACGTGATACTCCAGACCGCTAACAAAATCACTCCATTCTTGGCACTCTTCGCCATGGTGACAAAACACATTAGCGAAACGGCTGCTAACATGCTGCAAGCTAAGGCCTCATTGTCTGTGCCAGTCCAATTTTACCCCTTTTTCTCTTATCTCAGTCCCAGTAACACAAGCTGTCCACTATTGCGCACTCTCTCTCTCCCCTGGTCTTTTCATCCTCACTCATCCTCTTCATTCAAGCACTGGGCCCTTCTCCATCTGTCCCATCTGATAGTGGCTCAATTTTACCTCCACCAAACTCATCCTCCATCTCGATTCACAACAACAGCAGCGGGGAAGAAGAAAATGTCTTTCATTTGGATGTGGCTGCTTTTCAAAATTGGGGAGATGAAATGGTTGGTCTGAAGAAGTGAAAAACATTTTCAAATTATGAGCAATAATAAAAAAAGAGTAAAAAATACTGGCAGTTTCGTTTATGTTTTGTGATAGAATTAGGGCAACCAATATATATGGATAAAATTACTTTCAAAGCGCAGAAATAAAATTATTAAGACAGCTTGTGATAAGCGATTAAAACAGCTGAAAAAGTATGCATGAACAAAATAAACACACATTTTAAGAGCACTATGCCAACTGTTTTGGCGGTAGGAGGTTGTCTTCATTCATTTGCATGTTTTTTGGTATTTTTGTGCAATAAAAAAAATGGATTCTTACTTTGAGTCGTCTCTGTAACTGTAACTTGGCTTGGTGGCGTAACCTGTTTGTCTCCATAAAGTAGTATAGAAGCATTATGCTATACACAGCGACATTACATTACCTTTAAATTTTGTATAAATTATAAAACTAGAACATAATTAATTTAGTTTGACTTGTGCTCTGTGCTCAATTCATCAAGTAACGATATATTTTCCAGCAATTACCTATTTAAACTAACATTCATATAACAGCTATGCAACAAAATCATACAAGTTCCACCATTTTAACAACTCGGTACCACTCGTGCTATTTCAAATGCATGAAATGGTATGAGTCAAAGTGTATAATGAGTTTTGGTGCATGTGGAGGAGCAGGCTGGTGTCACTGAGTGGGAGGGAGTCATGTGGGAGCAGTGGGAAAAGTAGGTTACACAGGTACCTGCATAATGAGGGCTGGGAGATATCAACCAAAAGGAATAGATAAGAATTATTATTACATCTCATTTTTGTAATCCATCCAAAATGTGTTAGAAAAGTCTAAATTTCAAACCAAGAGTGAATGAACAGTCAAACTAAACACAAAATGCTAAAAGAACACCTTATTTTATTCTTTGGAAGACTCAAAGGTGCCTTGGCTGGTATCCAGTTTCCAATCTGTTTGAGCAAAATGTGTCTTGTCCCAGTACAGATATATTGTATAAGCAGCTTTGAGGTTAAAAAACCCCAAAACAAAACAGTCAGCTGCACACTATATGCATCTAATGAAATAGTTTTGTTTTTCATGTTTTGAATCAGGTACAGGACCTTTACATTTTTATAAATTCATGTTCTGTCTTCTGATTGTTCTCCTATTCCAATATGCAAAGTACAGTGGTCCCTCGTTTATCGCGGAGGTTACGTTACTAAAAATCCAGCAAAAACCCATGAAGTAGTCATCTTTATTTTTCACAATTATTATATTTGTTTTAAGGCTGTAAAACCCTCAGCACACACTTTATACACTTTTCTCAGACAGGACAGTTACAAACCTTTTTGCATCCTTCTTAAAACTTATTGCTGCTGTCGTCCTGATGTTATTTTCCTCCTTCATGTAACAAACCGAAGAGTCACTTATTCCATAATGGCGCCTTACAGCCGCGTAACTTCTCCCTTCCTTCAGCGTGTCCAGAAGTCCAACTTTTTGTGTGATGGTTACATCTTCCTCTGCCTTTGGGGTGCGACCGCAGGAGTCTTTGTTGGTGCAGAACGTTTCGTCATCATTATTTGTTTTGTCGGGGTGAAAACTCACAAACATAAGCACTTCAGAATCACACTGCTAGTGAACATTTATGTATATTTGGGAGCTGAACGCATACTGTACATGAGACACGGCACGGAGGAGATTGATTGACAATGGTCTACAGTCCCTTAGCCAATCAAGACGCAGGGGGAGGAACACAGTGCACATTCATACGATGTAAAAAGTATGCAAAATTGCACACACAAAAAAAATCAAAAGAGCAAAGCTACGAAAGATGAACCGCTTTATAGTGAGGGACGACTGTATTCTGTATTTTATACCATGATCTAAACAGATCTACAACAGGACTACATAATTCTACAGTGTTTTAAATAAGATCTAACTGAAAGGAAGACAAAATAGTGAACACAAAATGTTATTAAAATGTAAATTGCAGATGAATCAAGAGCTGGGCGATAGGACAATAAAAGTAGTTTTTGTCCTCATATTGCTTAAGCATGTACTTCAGTTCAATTTGCATGTATGAAAATGGATAATCTATTTCCCAGCATAACATTTTTTTTACTATTTCTGCTAACATTTTCAAAACTGACATCTGTGATGGATTGTTCTCATATCCTGTTCACGCTGCGTATTGTAGAAAACATGTTTGAAATGGAGCCTCCAAAAGCACATTTCCCTTTCCCCTCTATGACAATAAATGACACATTTTACATTACAGCCAAATATCTCTCTTCAAAGTAACATCTCTATGACGCCTTGGCCCCAGCTGGCCCCTGCACGCCTCTCCGTCTCAGCCTCAGTGAATCAGAAATGACAAAAGATAAAGAAGAATGTGCAGTGAAGATATGAGCTGACCTAAATCTGATACAGACTCATCACTGTACCCTGTGTGAAAATGACTCTTATGCAAATTTGGAGTGGAACTTGTCACATTTTAATAGCATTTTCCTCATGCCTCAAACTGCTCGGCCTATGCATAATATGAATGATAGTGGAACAGAAAAGAACGGGAGTACAGTATAGCAGCATAAAGAATATTGCATTATGGCATGGAAATGACTGTATATTTTCATAGAGATGCAGCCCCACTCACATGTTTTTCATGGACTTTTTGAGCCTTAAATGAAGAAATACAAGACGATAAAGTTATTGTCACCATAGGGAAATTTGTCTTCTGCATTTGACCCATCCTGGGTCACCTCATCAGGACCAATGGGTGCCACAGTGCCCGGGGACCCATCTCTAGATCTTGAGCTACATTTTTTTGGTTTGGCTTTGGTTTGATGATAATGCCATTAGGGGTGTGCAAAAATATCAAAATATCGATATATCGTATCATTTAATGTGATTATACAGTATCAATATCGTGGGCTGCTGTATTGATATGGTGCCAAGAGTATTTTTTTATATATTTTACTCAGTTATTTAGTTATAAAGCTACAGTTTTGTTGCTTGTTTAGTGGAAGGGAACTCATTTATGCGAAACATTTGATATTTTCACTGTTCTGATAATTAAAATGTTTGTCTTTCATATTAAGTTTGCACAAGAAGTGGTTTTACAAAGACTTTAATATCATAGCCATGATTTAGCCATTATTTTTTATTTAACCGCATTGAATAGATTTGAAATATCGAATACGTCCCCCTGGGTTGAAAGTTCCAGCTCGAACGTCCCATTCTCTGTGTGGTAATGTCCCCCTCTTCCCTCTGGGTGCCCCCTTCTCTCGGGCAGCAAACTGGTGACTGCTGTGCCCGGGAGAGGGGGAACGTTCTCAGTGGCCTTTAGTCGGCCATGTCACGCACTGTGATTTATTGAGTTAGAAAATCAGCTTCTATATTATAACAAAATGAAATGTGAATGTAGCGAGACCAACTGTCGGGTCTTGTTTATGTCATATTAGGAAGATAAAGGAATATAGACTCAGGTCAGCATACACCCACAAGTTACCTGTGAGCAATTTTCTGAGACAAGTGATGGCAATGAATAACTTACCATCTGACCACATAGAATCAGCATTTTATCATCTAAAGACCCACTGCCCAAGTTCTGCAGATGGACTGAGGAGAGTACTGACAATTAATAATTATAAAGTAATTAATACAATATATAAAATTTTAAAAAGTTGTTGTTTTTTTTTATTTTTTTTATATGTATATAGATTAACTTAGTTTCATAAATTCAGAGGGACTTTCAATTCGATACAATAGGAATTGTATCGACAAGTTCTTAATGATACCCAGCCCTAAATGCCATACTGTGGAACATTCCAGCAAAAGCAATAGCACCTCCTCTGGAACAAATGAGCAGTGAATGAATGAGCCTCATCTGGTCCATAAGGAGGATCAAAGGAGGCGAGATGATTGTTTGTTAAAAATAGTCCAGTTTACTACGAGATGTGACCTGACATGAACGTGAGTGTGGCCCCGGGGGACAGTGATGCCATCTGCAACATGAAGTAATGCCCTCTGTGAAGTCTACACTGTAAACGATCAGCCTCTCAGTCTGAGCTCAAACGCACTGTAATGCACCAACTATAGAGTTACATAACCAAGTGAATCCATCCAAAAGACCAGAATACGTCAGCGCTAATGTTTATCTGGGTAATAGTGACAAATCGCTGCCCGTGGCCTAGATACTGACTTCATAATATGCAGCCTTAAAGCTAAAATATGTAATTAGACTGGCCGACCCCTGTTGCATTCTCACATAACACCAATAAAAGCTATTACATTCAAATAAAGTCAAGCTGGTGACACAACCAGGGCAAGATACAGGTCAGATCTGTGGAGAGGTGACCTTGTGTTTTGTTTGTAATATGTAACAGCATTAAAGGTCCTATATTACACAAAATTGACTCTTGTGAGCTTTAAATTATGTTATAATGCAGTTACTATATTTTTCAGACTACAAGTCGCACTTTTTTTGGGAAATTTATTTTATAAAATTAGAGACCAGGAATCGACATTTCATCTCGAAAGGCAAGTTATAGTAATAACAATAGAACAGAGAACAACAGGCTGTTAACGTCACATATTAAGATGTTCCAATAACTATAGTATAAACAACAGAACAGAACAAATTTACCAAACTCTCACTCCAAGTCACTAAGTCACTGAATTCTTCATCCTGAGTGTCACTTCTGAGCAACTCCGTGACCTCCGGAGATAAACAGAGCGCCGCTTCCTCTTCTGTGTAGCTGTCGTCAGACTCAGCATCAGTTCCGGTTAGAATTATTCCGGCCTTTCTGAATCTTGACAGGATGGTTTTGGTTGTCACTGAAGTCCAGGCTTTGTTGATCCATCCAATCACTTCCAGGAAAGTTGCATGGTGCACCCTCCCAGTGTCACAAGTTTCTCGGGTCACTCCAAACTTTATTTCTGCTGCTCGATTACAGTTTTCAGCAGCATATTTCACTATTTGCAGTTTGTACTCTGCAAAATATGGTTTTTCTTTTTGGGGGCATTTGTGTTCAGTCTTCTCAGTTGTTTTAATAAATTTGTTTAAATTAAAAATGTTCAGTGTTACAGAAGTAATGGTGCAATCGACTGATATGATACAGACAGGACAGAGGCTCTTTCTGCAGGAGACATGTGCAGTAGAGGGCGAAGTGACAGTGGTACAGGAGTAATAGGAGTAGCAGATTCTGGCACACAAACCTAGAGCGCTGGTGCTGTGCTTTGTTTCATTCATGGTTGAGTAAACCTTTTTTATTAGTCTGTCTACATTTCCAAAGCTCAAAGTGCTCTGTTCCATCTCATGTCGTCTTGTAGTGGTAGTTTATTCAAGTTAATGCTACCTTTTAACTTTAGTTCAGAGGAGATCAGCAATTCCAGGGCTGAACACAGTGGAGTACTTTCTGTAATGTGTGTTTTCAGTTTGAGAGAAGTATTCAGCCTAAATGTGCAGTTTTTGTCCATTAAACAGTAAATGAAACAAAAACACACCTCTGGGTATGTTTGTGTGTGTCATAACATACAGTAGATCAGAAAATGGCATATCTTGTGCATTTTAAGTCAGATCAATTATTTTCTGTAGAAGGCCGATTCCAGGCAGCAGCAAGAACATCTCCAAGTAGGCAGCAGATCCACCAGAAAAGTTACATAGTGCATCTTTAACTATGACAAAAAACAAACTTGAAACTCTGCAAATACTCTGATAAAGACGGCCATTATTCCATTAGACAAATTTAATCCATTACCAGACGTGTGTAGGCTGTGGTACGTCCCATGATAACTGACTCATATTTTCTGCTGCAAAATAAAAAAAGAGAAACATAAAGGGGATGTTTAAGCCTGCTTAGCATATGGCCTTTAATAATGACAGTGCTTTGGAGCGTTTTCAGTGGGAGACAAAAAAACTATGTGGGCTGGACTTAAAAACAGCAGTTACAAAAGTGGAAGTTTATAATACAGAGATGATAGTTGTAATGGGTATGTGTTATTTTTTATGATACTGTCCAGCGTAACAACAAAAACTGGTCAAAATGTGTAAAAAAAAAAAAAAAATACTCAAATGTATTTTTTAAATGTAAAATGTGAAACCTGTTGCCAGATTTGGCTGAAAATGTGAGTATATTTTCTGAATATTTATAAATGAGGAGTTTATTTTTCAGTCCACTCCATTTTTGTATGACATCAACCAAGTACTTTACAGCAATTTTAGAACATTTGTGATGGATAGAAAAAAATATCTTCTCAGATTAACACTGGAGCAACAGAAGTTCAGTAGTTACTGATTTTAAAGTAGAAAACCTTTTAACGATTCTGTAAAGTGTCTTTGTGACATATCTCTGAAAAGTGCTATATAAAAAAAACTTACTTAACATTGTCAATTAAGAAAAAAATCAAGAATTGCGTGATTTTTCTTTCTCCAAACTTGAGATCATACAAGTTTAAAAACATTGTGATGATACAAGCCTAAACCCCAACCCTGCACATCAATCCTCTTTCCCACTTTATGCGATTGTCAAATAATAATCAAGATAAACACTGAATTTAAACCAGTGTATTGATTTGTTCTTTTAACCGTCTCCAGCCTCATTTGTGGACTCCAATACAAAGCACTGATATTGAACTGCGGCTGAAATCCTCTCTCTCTCTCTTTCTCTCTCTCTCTCTCTCTCTCTGTGCACCAAAAGACCATCACCTCCATCACTGCTCAGGGCTCTCGTCCTCCTCTCCAGGCTAATCCTGTCATCCCTCTCTCATTCTCTTTCTTTCTCTTTCCTTCTCTTTCTTTCTCTCTCTCTCTTGTCTTCTCTGCCCCCCTTTCCCTCGCTCTCTCCTCTCCCTCTCTCCTCTCAGGCTAAAGCCCCCCTCTAGAGCTCCTCTTAGAACCAATCAACCATCTCTTTCAAAGAACACTCTGGGACTCAACCACAATAGCTGAATTATAAAGACACTTCTCAATCATATAAGAGGTATATTTAGACTAACAGTAATCAAGCATGCAGTCTATCAAGGAGTTTTAAAGGTCCGTCACCTGCTTGTCACCATAGAAATGTTACTGCTCTGTCTGAAATGGTCCACACACAGTATGACATTAAACTAACTTGCATTTATTACATTATAGAGGCTTTTAATTCACAAAAGCACCTTCCATTCCTACTGTGAGCCAGGTTGCCTCTCCGTAGATCTGACCTGTGACTTGGCCTGGTGGCGTCGCCTGCTGGTGTCCATGGAAAAGATTAACGCCATAGTGTAGAACATTCCAGGCAAAAAAAGATCTTCACAGAGACAAGCAGCAGGTGCAGCTTTAAATAACAGGGTGAGGAGTGAAGGAAAAATGTCACACAAAACTGAGAGTCTTAAAAAGCAGCTGTAAGACAAAGCTTTGACAAAAAAATACTAAAGCAATGTATGAAAATATCAGTTCTACAAGTCGGTTTGAGCTTAAAATGAAACATATTATAGTATTTTCTCATGTTTAAAGGTTTGGAGTTACCCTTAAACATGACTTTAACTTAAGCATGAGGAAAACTCTGTCATCAAGGTTAATGCTGTCCATGCCTCATTTCCTTATTTCAATGGCCTCCCTGATCCAGCGTTTGAACTTTTTGTTTTCTGATCCGATGATCCGTGCCCCCACACACCTGGGACACCCTCCTCCAGAGAACACCGGGCGACGAGAGGCGTGGTCAGTGTGAGCGACCTGCAAGATCCATCAGGCTGACCACGCCTACAGGAAGTAACAACAGCTGATATACGACACAACACCACCAACACAGGTGACAGTTCTGAAGATGGCTCGCAGCAGCCGAAACATGTCAACAAGGTAAATACACTTTACTGTCTTTAAAAAGAACCCAAGAAGTTAAAAGTACATAAAAAAACAAAATGAACATCTTCAGCCTGAGTTCATATCAGATTGTGTCGCCCAAATGCAAATCCGCCTCAGTGATCAGACACAGACACAGACACAGACAGAGCCCAAACCAAGGTCACAAAATAGTCTGATGTATTCTTAAATGTCAGCTTCAGGAACCAAGTCATTCCCATCCATCTTTTTTTAATCCATTTTCCCCTCTGATCAAATTGTGTGCTTACCAAATGAATGAATACACCAGAACCCACTTTAAAAAGGTTTTGATTTTTCTTCTCTAATCAATATTCCTACATGATTAAAATCTGTTACCGCTTTGCCTCGAATATTTCAGAGAATGACATTAAAATGATCATCTCCATGGAGACAAGCAAGTGACACCGCAGGTCATGTGCGGAGAGGCATGTTTCCCAAGGTATTTTTGCACTAATCCCGCTTGAATAAACGCAGCTAAATCGGTCTTTATCGAGACAAACTGCAAACCAGAAAAGTTAAAGCTTTATGTAACCAACTATCACTGTCACATTCAGTTCAAATTACAGCTATATGAAACACAATGGGAGCACATCCTGTATCGTCTGTGTGCCCTTTTCCTCAGTCCTGGTCTCACGTCTCAGAGCTGTGGTTGACATGAGATGGCCCTTAGCCCGGAGCACAGCACCACGTGAAACAACACAGATCTGATGTAATGGTAAAGTGGAATAGTGCGTGTTGAACTGTTGCACGTATAGAACATGAAGAGATGTAAGCAAGGCAGAGCGGGCAAATCACTGGAGCGTTATTTACAGAACTGACAGACAGAGATTTCTATAACCACAGAAACAAACTATTTTTAGCTTTGTATCATAATTAAAGGTCCTATATTACGCAAAATTGACTCTTCAAAAACAGACCTAGAGTTGTGTTTTGTTTCATTCACACACAGCCCTTCATTTTTAATGTGTCTATATCTTCAAAGCTCAAAATGCTCTGTTCTACTTTGTGATGTGATGAAGCAATAGTTTTCAAGTTAACAGCTGCCTTTACCCTTTTTGTTTAGGAGAGAGCAGCAATTCTAGGGCTGAAATCATCCAAATGATTCAAGAGAGAAAGTGTACAGAGTTTAACGGCCTGTTTACACGAGAACGCTTGCGGGTAAAAACGACAAAATATTTTATCGCAAGTGCTTTTCGTTTAGATAGTGATGGCGTTTTTGGGGCTTAAAATCTGAAACCACCCTCCAGAGTTGAAAAGTTCAATACGCTCCACCGTAGCGTTTCCGTCTACACTGCCCAAAACACAAAACTCTGGTCAGATCTGCTCAGGTCGCGTACACGTTTACGGCACATACATCACCACTTAGCCGCTGGCATGCTTACCCAACTGAATTCCACACACTTTTGTGTCACCATATGCATGCAAATTTCCTCCCAAAAATGCTTGTCTAAACACGGAATAAAGAGTGAAGACGCGACGCCACTTTTGCACCTTCTGTTCAGACCGTCATGATATAAACACAGCCTGAAACCCCAGTGGAGCGCTTCCTGTATCACCACATAACACCACAAAGTGTTTTCTGTTTGAGGGAAGAGCTCTCAATATGCGTGATGTGTGTGTTAAACATGTACATATGAAACAAAACAACTCCAGGTCTGTTTGTGAAGAGGACAGATAACATAGATCAGAAAACAGTGTAATATGAGTCCATTAAATAAAAACCTACCTGGAGTTTTAGCAGTAAAGTCTCTGTACATTGTCTCTTCAAATAAAGGCTGAAGTAACTAAACTAAAAGTGTGTTGTATGTGAACCAGCAAGTAAGGCTGGTGCAATGTTAGCATGCTAGTTGTTGTTAAAAACTGTGCTCTGACCTCTGAACGTTGGGAAAGAGCTTAGAAACTCATGGTGCATAATTGAGATGCGAGGAATTCATGAAGAAGTGTTTGATTAAATTTAACAACTTTAAAATGAGCTAGTTCTGTTTTCCCTGTTTTTAAGACAAAGACAAAGTAAAAATCAGGTTCAGCACATTTAAGTTATTCCAAATATTTGTAGTTTTATCACAGTAAAGCTAAGATGATTGAGTTTTGAGACACATGCTGATCTGCCATCAACGCGTCTCTGCTGTTCTGCTGGTTCAAGTGCTTTTTGTAGACGTCAGTGTAAATCAGCACTCGATGTTACGACAGAAAGCACAGAAGCAACAATAGCACACGCACACAAGCACACAGACACACACACACACACACACACACACACACACACACACACACATAGAGCGTTCATTCACTCACGAGTCTGAGCTCAAGTGAGGAGCAACAGTCAACAGCTGCTACACGCCACAAAAACAGCTTCAATACACTAAGCACAAGGAGAGATGGAATAAGAGGAGAAATAAAAGAGAGAAAGAGAAGGAGAGAGTAAAAAGAGAGAGAAATAGGTGGTGGGGGACAAAGAGCGAAAAAGAACTTGGAGCAAGGGAACAAAAAGCGCGCGAGAGAGAGAGAGAGCAGTGAGAGGGCACAAACTGAGAGCGAGTGAGTTTAGAACAGAGAAAGGGCACAGAGAGAAAGCGAGGGCACAGGAAAGGAGAACAGAGAGAGGGAACAGAGAGGGAGAGAGAGAGAGGAGTGAGAGGGCACACAGAGAGTGAGAGAGAGGTTAGAACAGAGAAAGGGCACAAACAGAGAGAAAGAGAGGACACAGAAAGGGAGAAGAGAGAGACAGCGAGGGAGAGAGGGAACAGAAAAGGACACAGAGAACACAAAGAGAAGAGAAAGTGTGAAAGTGAGAGAACAGGGAGAGAGAGAGTGAGTGAATATGAGAGTGAGTGAACAGTGAGAGAAAGAACACACAGAAGAGACAGAGTGTGAAAGTGAGAACAGGGGGAGAGAGCGAGAGGGAAAGAGAATATGAGAGTGAGAGTGAGTGAACAAGGGGAGAGAGAGAGGAGAGAGAGACAGTGAGAGAGTGAGCACACACAGAGGAGAGAGAGAGTGTGTGACAGTGGGAGAACACAGAGAGCGAGAGAACACAGAGAGAGCAGAGAGAAAGAGGAGAGAGTGAAAGTGAGATAACAGAGAGAGAGAGAGAGAGAGAGAGTGAACAGAGAGACAGTGTGTGTGAAAGTGAGAGAACACAGAGAGAGAGAAAAACACACAGAGGAGAGAGAAAGTGTGTGAAAGTGGGAGAACATGGAGAGAGAGAGAGAGAGAGAGAAGAGACGGAGAGTGAAAGAGAGTGAACGGGGGAGAGAGAGAACATACAGAGAAGAGAGAGAGAGTGAGAGACAGAGAGAGAACACACAGAGAGGAGAGAGAGAGTGTGAAAGTGAGAGAAGACGGAGAGAGAGCAGAGAGATAGAAAGAGAGAGAACATGGAGAGAGAGAACAGAGAGAGAGAGAGAGAGTGAGAGTGAAAGTGAAAGAACATGTGGAGAGATAGAGTGAAAGTGATGGAACATGGAGAGAGAGAGAGAGAGAGAGAGAGAGAGAGCTGACTCTCCTTTTTTATCTGTTTCTTCATTTGTGTTGTGTCTGTCTTGAACTGTGTGAAGCATCTTTGAGCGTCACGAAAAGTGATACACAAGTGTTATGTATTATTATTATTATTATTATTCACACACACACACAGAGAGAGAGAAGGAGAACAGAGAGAGAGGCGAAGGAGAAAAGAGGGAGCACAGAAAGTGATAAAAGATTAACAAGAAACAAGAACTAGAAAAGCAGAGAAAGAGGGAAAGGAGTGACAGGGAAAAAAGAGGAGAGAGTGAGAGACAAGATCAAAAACACAATGTATAATGAAAGAGAAAATCAGGCTAAAATGAGAGGGGGAGTGGCCAAAGACGTAGAGAAAAAGGGGACAGAAAGGTGAACGAGAGAGTGAAAAATACAAATACAAATATGGTTCAAATGAAAGAAAGTGGGGGATGTAGAGTAGAGGATAAGAGAAAGGGGGAGAGGAGTAGAAAAGGGAGATAAAGATAAATACAGAGAGAGCGAGACAAAGCAAAGATGTAAAGAAAAAGGGAGAGAGGGACGAGGGCGGAGAGGATAGAGAGAAAGATGCAATTTACAATAAAAGAAAATAAACAACTTTTGATGTGTCTAATTTTAGTTCCCATAACACATCCATCCATCCATACATATCCATATATAGCATTAGTGTGCCTGGCTGCAGTTTCCTGGGTCTGCTTTGCATTTTTTCTGTATCTGTTTCCGAGCTTCTTCTTCATTCTCCTCTTCCTCCTCTTCCTCATCTCTGCTCTAGTTCACACAGCCACCGGCAATGACAGGAGGAGGGCAAGATTTAGCCAATTAGATTTTAACAGGGTCACAGCGAACCCAGACAGGAGATGTGTTTAGTTTAGTAATAACAGGTACGCGCAATATACTGCAAAACTACAAGTACTGGCTTTATACTGTAGTACTTTTACATGCAGTACTTCCCGCGCTCTGTCAGATCGTCCACAGCACAGACCCACATCAGCTGACCCTTCGTTAAAGCGATTACACTTTATTATGAGCAGCACACGCCTAATCCAGTTTCGCTCAAGACCAAAAGACAACACACAACTGCATGCACACAACCGCACACACAACCGCACACACAACCGCACACACACAACCGCACACACAACCGCACACACAACCGCACACACAACCGCACACACAACCGAACACAACAACGAACACACAACCGAAACACACACACACAAACCGCACACACAACCGCACACACAACCGCACACACAACCGCACACACAACCGAACACACAACCGCACACACAACCGCACACACAACCGCACACAAGGGATTTCAGAAAATTATCTACTTATGTTTTTTTCTGACAGATGTAATGTTTTATTTTCAGGTTCATCACACAGTCCATGGCGAGTAGAATAACCGAGAGAAGATTCAATTGAAAGAGCCAAATGCATTAAAGTTGCACCATGTAACTTTTCTGGTGCAGGGTACTCTGACTGCTCGTCTCCATGGAGATGTTACTGCTTTGCCTGCTTGTTCTGTATGGCATTTAACACACTTTAACATACTGTAACAGGCTGTGCAATTAATCGAATTTTGATCACAATTTCAATTTCTGTGTCAAACAATCTCTAAACTCATATAATCAAGTTGAAATGATTTACCTTAACAGAGTTTATTTTGGGATATTTTTTATATGAATAAGTATATTTATTTTATTTTTTCCAATATAGAGATTGTAGAACAGCTGGATATATAGTTTATTTTGGATAAACTATATATCTTCAAAGTATATTTTATTTATTCAATTTTTTGTTTTATACATTGCAAAACTGCTCTAAGGCACATATTTGTAGCCTATATTTATTTTCAATTTGAGAGTTTTGTATAAATTATCTTTTTTTTTTCTGAGAGAGAGGGAAATGCTGAATAAATTTCATTGCGTAAAAAAAAAAAAATCATTTGAATAATCTTGATTTCAATGTTGACCAAAATAATCGTGATAATGATTTTTTCTATAATGAAGCAGTCCTACAACAATGTCTCCTCTTCATCTGTTGGTGTCATCTGCTTGTCTCTAGAGAAATATAACACTACACTGTGGAACATTCAAGGCAGGCAATAACATCACCATGGAGACAAACAGTTGTTGAAGCCTCCTCTAGAAAAGTGAGTGTGTCATTAAATAGGGCAGGTTTACTCTGAACATTATCTAAAGTTTTATTGTTACTAACTAGACCAAACAAGTTCTCTCTTAGCATTCGAACACTTTCATTTTTAAATGATTTGTCCAAACCTCATACAGAGAGAATGAAAATCCTTTATCTGAGCTGGCACCTAAATGAGCTTCCTGGTTATCAGACGGGGCCCAAAGTAGAAAGTCAATATGCAGCAGCTAAAAGCAGAGGGAGGGTATTTTTATCTGTGGCGATTAGGAATGCATTAGATCCAAACACACAGAGGCTATAATACACGTGAGATACTGTTGCATAAGGACTAAAAGCGTAAAGATTCTGCTAAAATTATTTGGAAAAGATTGTTTCTTCCAAGAGGGAACAAGATCACTGCTGATTTGGGGCACATGATCTCTCAGTGAACCACGGTATAGTTCATATAATAAAACTGGTTTCAAATAACTACAATAATAAATTGGGTATCATTAATGAGTTGCTGATACGATACATACCTCGATATATAGGCCACGATACGATACGTTTTTCGATACAGTGCACTTTTGATTCAGTAGGATTCGATATGATATAGTTCAAATTAGGGATGTAAATAACCAAAATATTGTGATATCATATCGTCAAAGTTCTCACAATAATATCGTGGACCATCACAAAATCGAATTACAAGTCTTTTTGTTTAAATTAAGAGTTATGGTGCAACAATAGCAGCAAAGACAGAGGGAACTACATAGACCATGATCCTTTGCTCCATTTCAGTGCAGACTACAAGAAGAAATAATAGTTCTAAGCACTTTTAAGTTTTATTTCTTTGGATTTATTTCTTGTCAAGGTATTTTAAGAGGAAAAAGTAGTATATTAACAGTTTTAGCTGTTTAGTCTAAACAAAATATCACAATAAATATCGTACCGTGAGATGCATATCGTGAAAATATCATACCGAGAGATTTGGATATTGTTACATTCCTAATCGTGAGCCTCCCTGCCATATCATGAGCTTTCCCACAATATCGCAATAAATAAATATCGTACAGTGAGGTTCATACTGTGACAATATCGTATCATGAGACTTGGATATCGTTATTGCTATTTCAAATTGATTCGATACAGTACAAAACGGTACAATTAATGTGAAAAATGCTTTTACTCAAAACAATGAAAATGTCAACACAACTGTAGCTCTTACACAAAATAATTTACTAGACATACAAAATAAATATATAAATATAATTAAAATATTCTTGGCGATATATCGATAAAGCAGCCCACGATATTGATACTGTATCATCAAATTAAACTATACGATATATTGATAACCCGATGTGTCACAGTGATTTTATTTCCTTGTCCAAGTCTAAATATTGATGAAAAGACACAGTACCATCTGAATCCAGGTCTCTGATTTATCTTTAGTTTACAACGCCACATTTGTCACGACTCATATGATCTAAAAACAAAAGCTTGCTGACGATATAAATGTAACGAACACTTATGTTAAGACAGTTATAAACAACTGATCAATAGAGTGTTTAGTACTTTACTTCATCAAATTACTAAAGAAATCAATATGTCCCGAAATAAAAAGCGATGTAATTCTGTATGCAGTATTATGTAGGTCAATATCTCACGTGAGAATTTGAAATCAGAAGACCAAATGCGATTTAAAGTGGAGATTTGTCCCTGTGGAGAATAGCCTCTAAAACAGCAGGAGTCCTTTGTGTCTGTTCCTCCGACTGAGCCAAATCTACTCAACATTTTCAAACACCAAAAACCTCTGAATGAGCGAGTCCCATTATGTCGCGTGGGCTATAGGAAAACCATTTGTGCTCCGCGGGGCTGTCTGTTCCCATGGAGTGTGACCGATAAAATGGACACTAAAATGGGGGACAGATTGTGTAACTTTTACTCTGATTTAACCTGAGCGTTCAATCTGGGGCAAATGTGTACCGGGATACTGTATTACGTAATAAGAGATGTTTTAGGACAAAAAGACATTGCAAAATGATTACTTTTATGACAGTGACTGAGAGATTTATGGATTAGGAATTCAAAAGACAGAAAAAAAAAAGAAGATAACTGGACACAAATATACA